>NC_048218.1:58229077-58374299 GCF_002007445.2 Ailuropoda melanoleuca
TTCCTGCTGGTCTGGTACCTATCCAGCTCAACTCAGGGGACCGGCTGAAAAATGGGTCCCCTTCTCCTCTGCCATCTTAACTCCTCTCGACAGCTGAGAATTTCTAAAGGAATTGCCTTCTACCAAAAGGAGTTGTGATGCAGAAGGTTACACCTCACTCCAGAAGCAACCTGTATTTCATGACTGGTCAGTGCAGGGGTATAAAGCCCATTACTCAAAATGGACAACTCTAAAGGCTGTTCCACTCAGAGCCTCTCCCATCATTGTTGGAACTGCCTTGCTGTTCAAACTTTTTCCCTCTGCCTAATGCTGCTCTTTTTCCCCCTTTACAAGTTTTTTTTCTTCCTAAGAGCCCTCTCCATAAATCTGTATTCACATTTCTGCCACACAGTCTGTTTCCTGGGAAGTCTGACCTAAAACAGTTGTTACCAGAATTGTCCTAGCAGCTTTAAAATGGGATTTTTGAGCTATATTATCCTTTGGCTAGCTGGAAATGAGAACCCTATTACTGGTGGCAGGTGGAATTTTGAAAACTCCAAGAGTGCTGGAACAGTGCTAAAGTTACATCTTTCATCAGTGGTAAACTGGGATGGAAACTGAAAGAGAATGTAGTAGCAGGTGTACTATCTCAGGAGATTAAGAGGTTCTAGGAAAGTAGTCAGTATAGGGACTGTGGAACCACATGGCTTTGGCTGGATGCTGTCAGACATTAGAGAAAGGCAATGAAGGATTGAGAGTGATTAATCTCAAATTTAGGGCAAAGCAAGAGAGCCAGAAGGCCTGAGGGTAGAAGAGCTGAGGACCAAAGCTAGAATGCAATTTTAAGTACAGCAGAGTTCCAGAGAAGATTAATTTGTCAACTTGGCAAATCTGCCTTACCAAGTTCTTGGCCTTAATTGCAAAGGAGTGAGGCTCTGAGATTTAAGATGGTGTTATCTGGGTCAATGCGCTTGGAAATCTTGAATCCTCAGTTTCCTCTGAACCCACAGAAGTACCCTATTCCTTCCTGTTAAAAGTTATCACGTCTCTTTGCTTGCAAGATGGAAAATGACATATACTCCCACATCTCCTCTCATCTGTCTCCACCTTCCCTCTTGGCCACCAGACCAATAACTATGTTCAAGACTCAGCATAACTAGCTGGGGAAGTGTTTGGTCTTCCTGCTAACAAAAGAAAGGAACTGTACACCCAGAGATCTGCAGGACCCAGCCAACATGTATCAACAGGACCAGGAGAGAAAGTATGGACTTGATCCTGAGGTTCTGGGTCAAGATGGAGGGTGTGGAAGAATAAGGACAAAACGTAAGTTTCTATAAGGGGGAGTTCATATGGAACATTCTCCACTGGTGCGGACTTAATACCCTGTCTAGGACCCAGGAGACAGTGCTAACATGCAGCTAGAATGGCTCCTAGAGGCTTGGAAACAGCTTTGGTGCACACTAACTAAAAATACTGGACCTTCTCTGGCACATGATGAAAGAAGAGATCCAAAGGTTTAGAGAGGTGGGTGTGCTGGAGTGGGTGTACTATGCAAAGCAGAAAATCCATCGCTCACCAGGTTTCACTTAAGGGTCCACTGGACACTCCATTTACCAGAGTGATAAAGGATGCACTGATGAGAAGGGCACCAGCATAAATGAGACACTCAGTGGTGACTGTTCTCCGTAGGCCAGGGCTGATGGTGGAAGACGCTGGCATGGGATAGGGAACCCTGGGAACAATAAAGAGGATGGCAAGATAATAGAGGCCAGGTGGTGGCACTTCACTGTCAAAAGCAAGGTAGTCACAATGATCCTAATAAATGACCAGTCTGAGTAATGCGAGGGAGGCCCACACAGGGCCAAGGAGATGGTTAATGGAACACAGTGTACCATCAGCAGTCAACAAAGGTATGCTCTATGTATGCAATCAAAGGAGTCAGAGATAGATAATCAGGAGGTTGAGAACCTATTGCAATAAAAAGCCAAAATTGCTTGTTCAATTTCTGGAAACGGAGCCAGTTCTCGCAGGCCCAGATCCCGCTGCTTAAAGGAGAAGTCAGTTCTCCAGGAGGGAGAGACCTGCAACCCTTTATTAGGCATATGTGATAATGATTCCCTTAGTACTTTCTCCAGGTACCTGTGACTATTAGAGTAATCCTGCCCTGAGAAAAATGGGAATATCTAGTTATTTTGGATAGGTTTGTAGCCAGGGTTTAAGTTAATAGTGCTATCCAGGGACCTAAAGGATCATTGTGGCATCAATTAGAGTAGCAGCATATAGGAGCCAATTAATAAGTGGAAGCCTGGTCTAGTTCTATTTCATAGTGAGTTCACTAGGTCCATCGACTCACTACATAACCATTTCTCTGATTCCCAGTTGTAAAATTGGAATGGACATACTTGGTAGTTGGAAGAATTGCTACATTTGGTTGTCTTTGGACTGGCCCATCCCTCTTTCAGTCTGCCAAGATTACTTGCCTATCTGTGAGCAAACTAATGAATTCATGAGTGGCATCTTGTCTTCTATTTGAATCATTAGTATGACTTCTACAAAAAAGCAGGTGGGTCTTCGAAGATGAGAGTGGACTTCTGCAAACTCCGTCAAGTAGTAGCCCCCATTCCAGCTGCTGTGCTGTGTGGTATCTTGGCTTGAGCAGATTAACACATCTTCAGATCCATAATATAGCAATTAATCTGCCAATGGGATCTTTTCCATCCCTTTTAGGAAGAAGGATCAGAAGTAGTTTGTGTTCATGTGGACTGAATAGCCATATATAATGGTCTTGCCCCAGGCTATGTTAACTCTCTTGTCCTCTGGTATAATACAGTCCAAAGGGACCTAGACTCTTTATTCTTCAGGACATTATCAGTCCACTGTATCAGTGACATGTCACTTGGACTGCATGAGGAAGAAATAGCAACTATATTGGACACCTTGGTAAGGCAAATGCACTCCAAAGGATTGGAGATAAATCTAATGAAAATTCAGGGCTCTGACATGTATGTTTTTAGGAGTGTAGTCATCTGGGACATGCCAGGATATTCCTTCCAAAGAAGAGGAGACATTGATGCATCTTGTATCTCCCACCCCTAAGAAAGAAGTACAACACTTTTAAGGTCTTTGGGTTCTGAGGATGGCATATTTCATACTTGGAAATATTGTTTCAACCCATTCACCAAGTGACACAGAAGGACTACTAACTTTGATTAAGGCCCAGAGCAGGAAAGAGTACTGCAGCAAGTCTGGCACAGATGGTCCTGCGGAAATAATGGTTAGTATCTGTGGTGGAAAAGATGTTATTTGAGGTTTATGGTCATCTCCAATTGATAAATTGCAAAGTGGACCCCTAAGATTCTAGAGCAAAGTCATGCCATCTGCAGTAAACAGCTAGAGACAAAAATATCATTGACAAAATAACTCTGGCCATGTACCTGGGACCCAGTGGGGCTGACCCACTGACATAGGAGGAAAAGGACAAACCTGGTTCACTGGTGAATTGGCTTTATATGTTCGTCCAAGCTGAAAATATAGCTCCATTTCAGGGGTGTCCTGAAAGTCAGCAATATGGCGCAGTCCTCCCACTGAGTACAGCTTCAGATGGTCACAGCTGTTTCTCTACTTCTTTGGGGGGCAGGGGAAGAAAGAAAGAAATGGGTGGAAGTAAGATAAATAGGAACTTATAGGAAGGGACCTGTTTGGTTGTAGGATTGGAAGGAGAAAAATAAATCTTGGAAAGGGAGGTCTGTGAAAGAGGCATGTACTTCTGCCTATGGCAGTAGAGATGAAGTTTGAATGTCTTTGCGTCTCATGATAATCCCTAGTAAGAGCATTTACCAAGGAAGAGACACTAAGTAGCCAGGTAAACAAAACGACTCAGCCAGTTGATGTCATCCAGCTTCTGTTATTGGCCACTCCTATGCTGGTGTAATGGATGGATGAATGGACTTGGATTGTCACATGGAATTGGCTCAATGCATTGGTCCTCGCTGATTAAGGCTGATGAAGCTACTGCCACTGCTAATTCTCAGCCTGCCAGCAACAGAGACTAATGCCGAGTCTCTACGAGCATCATCCCTGAAGGACACCAACCAGCTACTTGGTGATGAGTTGATTACATTGGAAACTTTCTATCCTGGAAATTAGTGATTCATTTCGACTGGGAAAGAAACATATTCTGGAATAGGTTCCTTTTCCTTCCTACAGGACCTTTTCTAGCACCACCATAAGAAGGTTTATAAGGAAAAAAAAAGGCTTATAGGAATATTTGATCTAGCCACACTATATACTGTACAGCATAGCCTCAGCCCAAACAATGATGTTATAGCAGTGGGCACATGACCACGTATCCATTGGGCCTATTACATTCCACAGTAATTGGAAGTTATAGGTCTGAGAGATGATGGAATTGACTTTTGAAAGAGCAGCTGAGGTATTGGCTTGAAGATGATAGTCTATGAAGATGGGGCACCATATTTCAGGACGCAGTAACAAAGACCCTTATATGGCTCTGTTCCCTAATCAGTCCAAGATGACTCCACTCTTCAGTCCCAGTGACTCAGTTGAGGAATGTATTATTCTCAAGCCTGTGTTCATGGCTCTGTGGGTCTATACTAAGTCCTGGATCCTAAAGGAAGGATCTCTTATTCCCCCTTTAAGAGTCCCATTAAAGATATGACTACTACATGGTAACCTAAGTCTCTTCATACTGAGTCTAGCAAGCAAAGAAAGGAAGCACAATATTGATAGAGGCCAAGGTCATTGACTGATCATTAGGAGGAGGTAAGGCTACTACTACATAATAGGGTCCAGAAAGAATAAAGTTGGTACTCAGGTAATCTACTCTATTGACTTTAGTCAAGAAATGGACAAGTACAGAGGCGCATGGGTGGCTCAGTTGGTTAATCGTCTGCCTTCGGCTCAGGTCATGATCCCAGGGTTCTGGGATCTAGCCCCATGTCAGGCTCCCTGCTCAGGAGGGAGTCTGCTTCTCCCTCTCCTTCTGCCCCTCCCCCCAGTCAAGCTTGCTCTCTTAATCAAATAATAAATAAATAAAATATTTTTAAAAAAACCCGAAATGGACAAGTGCAGCAGCTACAGTATGGCATTGTTACCAGGGGCCCGGGAACTCAGTGATGACTGTCTAAGTCGTCATCCTACTAGGTAAGCCACCTAGACCATGAGAAGTGCCAGACTAGGGTGAAAGGAATCTAGAATGGATCATAGAGGAAGGAGACAATGAGTGTCAATTTCAACCTTAAGACCAACCTTGTTGGAAAGGCTGACATTCACCTTATTCACTTTCCTCTTGTAAATTTCTCCAGCAGGACAGACCACCCAGACACTTGAAGGAGCTCTTTTCAGATGGAATGTCTAATTATATGAATCAGGCGACTCCGAGTGGTGCAAGGGTGGCCCATATTGGATGCTGTGATGTAACACCCAGATCCCTTCTTCAAAAGGAATGTATTCATTCCACAGTGGTTGCTGATAGGCTGTAGTGATATGCTCTCTGAAAATTGTCCTCGGTTGAAGGGAGCTGCCTTGTCCAAGGCCACAGCCCCTCCCAGGAGCAGTCTAATCATATCACTTGATGATGCAGGGGTGCTGGGTTTCAGCCTTCTTGTCATGATGCAGACAAATCTTAAGGGATATCCCAGCTCCAAATCTCTCATAGGTCTGAGCTCCCATAGGTCTCTGTTAGTGTCTCCTTTTACCCAATCCTCTTCTCTCATTCTTTTATTGGTGGTGCTCCAGAAAGTACTCCCTTATAAATAACCCTCATGCGAATATATACTTCAGAGTCTGTTTTTTAAGTAACTGGACCTGAGGTAAGTGCTCTTACTACTTTTAGCCTTTTCAACATGCTAACACCTGGCTTGAAGTGCCCTTGCCTATCTTCGGCTTTACCTAAGCCAGTGATTTTCAACTCTTCTTTCCCATTAAAATTATTTAATTGCTTAAAAAAAAATAACAATTCTGAGGACCTATCCCCAGAGCAATGAAATCAGAATCTCTGGGCATGGAGCCCTAATATCTATATTTTCCAAAGGCTCCCTTGATGTTTCTGATGCATAATGATGGTTTAAAACTACTGATCTCACCAATGCTTGCTTATCTTTTGGATATCAAGTAGCTATCCCTTCTTCTGAGAAGTTCTCCTTGATCTGATTCCTTAAGGTTCCGACACTTACTGTCCTCTGTGCTTGCCTCTGGTTGGGGACTTACTACACTCTATAATTACCCACTTACTGATCATTTTTATCCACCTGACTATGAACTCCTTGAGAGAGAGATTATATCTTAATCAGTGCAATAACCCCAATGAATAGCCCTGTGCCTGGCACATACTTCTTTCTCTCTACATATATGTTAAGTAAGTGGGATGTAGATTTGGGAGTCCCTGGCTTTCAGATAGTAACAAAAGCTGGGAATAAGGATGAGATTACTATGGAAAGGTGTAAAAGTATAAATCTTTTTTACATATGAGAACTCCTTTTTAACACTAAAGTTTTAATTACAACAGAAAATCCAACATATGTTTGAAACAATTAAAATATATATGTAGGGAAACTTAGTTACATTTATTTTTTCAGGTAGTACACATTTGGTTTCAAGGACTTTTTCTGATTGTACAGAAGTCTGCTCAATACTTCTGGAGAAGAGAGAGTAGGAACCAGGACAGAACCTTTGGAACATTGGAATGTAAGAGTAAATGGAAAAAGAAGTGGTTGTCAAGGACAGAGAGAAGGATGGGCCAGAGATAAGTAAAGACCATTCAGAATGTTTCAGAAGCAAGGGAGGAGGGAATGTTAAGCTGCTAATGTCCGGAAAGGTAAGATAACAATAGGTTTTTGCTATGGATTTCACCTTTTACCTTTCTTTCTTCCCTTACCCCAACCACAGACTTCTTGAGAAAAGTGGGTTGCCAACACCCTATGTTATGACCTTTATCCTTAAATATACAACTCTGCATATTGGGGCAATTAGATTCCCTCTCTTGCCTCTCTTGAGAATTTGAGATAGAAGATATAAAGGTGGGGGAGTTAATAGTAGCAGCAAAGCTGAAAGAAACTACATACTGGGCCATGAGGTGGAACCTGGCAATAAAAGCAGAGGCTGTGAGTAATTCAAAGACAAATCCATAGAACAGATGAATAAACAAGCAAATAATTTTACTTCTCTAAGTTTTAATTTTCTCTGGGGAGAAAAATAAGCAATTTGGATTTGATTTTTTACATTTGACCAGAATTTACTTATTCATTCATGTGCCAATAATGTACTGTGCTAGACACACACATTCATTTCATCAACAAATCCTGTCAGTTCTGCCTTCAAAATATATTGAGACTCATACTGCTTTGTGTACTGTGACCATCCTGCCCCAAGTCACTATCTTCTCTTTTCTGGATTATTGCAGTCATGTCTTTAATTGGTCTCCCTGCCCCTCACATAATCCCCACTACAATTCAACCATTATAGCACCTAATGTAATTCTTCAAAAATAAAGACAGGTCATGTTATTCCTCTGGTTAACTCCTCCAAACAGTTCTTCATTGCTCAAGTAAAAGCCCAAGTGTCTTCTAGCTGCATTCCTACCTGCTCAGAGCCCTCTACCATACTCTTGTCACCCAACTGGTTTACCTTCCTTTACTCTAGTCTAGTATCATAAGCCTCCTAACTTTTGCTCCAACACCCAAAAAGTATTCCCACGGCAGGGTCTTTACACATACTGTTCTCTCTGGCCAGAAGGAGAAATCTGCTTTGTTGGTTTCCTCCCTGTGCTTCCTCCCTTCCCTCTCCTCCCTCCCTCCCTTCCTTCCTTCCTTCCTTCCTTCCTTCCTTCCTTCCTTCCTTCCATCCTCCCGACCTCCTGCGGGTTGGCTTAATTGTCACCATCTCATTGTGGTCTTTCTTGGTCACTGATTAATAAATATCATCGATCCTCTTGCGACGTCACAATGCTCCATCTCCTTTCCCTGGCTTATTCTGTGCATCTGTCACTCTGTCAGCTTTGTTTACTGCAGTGCCTAGAACAGTACCTGGGATGTGGCTGGCATTCGAAAAAAAAAATTGTTGAATGAATGAAGTGAAAAAAGGTGTCTACTTGTGAGAGTCAGAAAAAACTCAGAATTCCATCTGAGCACTTTACAGTGCTTTTGTGTTGAGAAAAATCCTCTCAATATCAAATTTGACAGGGAATTCTCTCTGCTTTTTTTCTTTTTTGAACGGTATTGTGATGTCATTTCTCCCATGACCATTCATCGAATAGGTGTTTCTATGGTTACAGTGTTAATTCTAGTCAGAATCCTGTTGAGGAGAAACCTGAATTTGGTATCCCAGTAAGTCAAGATTCCCGTGACATACTATTAAGATAGAGATGGATTTTCACAAATCAGCTGCCCGTGTCATTCACCAAGTTGTTGGAAAGGTGGAGTGGAAGACAGATTTAGGGGTTAACTCTGAAAAGTTCTGAAAAACAGCATTGGAGGAAATAGACAAAATGAGTTACCAGTACATCTGCTCATTAGTGAGGGTCACAGTGAAATCAATCCAGTTTTACCTTGCTTCCCAGCACTGGAGCCCTGGTATACCTGTTGTCATTATGCCCTTGTCTTTATACCCAGTCAAGCTGTGGATTCCATAGGCTGCTTATCCTTTCTGTTCCATTCTGGGGATAGGAATAAAAGTACAGATGGGTGTACCTCTGAGCCTAATTTGTGAGTTTACTCTAGAAAACAAATGAAGGAGGGCTAATGTTGACATTCAACGAGTACATGGAGAGCTGGCTGCGTTAGAACATCACAGAGGCGCTAACCACACAATTTCGACACATGCCTTAGCTCCTTAAGCTCAGTTTCTACATAGCGTAGAGGACCATGGAGAAGATAAAAAAATTGTATTTTTAGCTTTGTCTCGTTTTTTTCTTTTCGGTGCCCCTTCTTCTATCCTGGCTGCTCTTCTTCTTCCCACCCATCTCCAATCTAGCTCCTATTACTCATAAACTGCCTAGGGATGAGCCATACACAGTTTTGTTGTTAATGAATTATGAAAATGTGAAAACATTTCTGTAGCTATATGGATATCTTCATGAAATCTTTAAGGAATGTTGCAGAATGCAAATTAAGTTGCATATGTATGACCCAAATAAAGTGACTTTCATGTCCAATCCCAGCTTTATAAGGAGCTCAAAGCCAGTATCAATGTAATCACTGAAAAGCAGTTTATATTTTTGTTGAAATCTCTCCAAAACATGGCAAGAGAAATTGTATCTTAAATCTTAGTGCAGTGTATTCTCACCCTGTGCTTTGCTGGGGCTCTGCTAGTTTCCTCTCCATTGGCTATCTAGCTCTGCTTGCTCAAGCCCAATCCCTCAGCACATTTAAAAACAAGCGATAGGCTCAGGTCATGATCTCAGGGTCCTGGGATCAAGCCCCACGTTGGGCTCCGTGCTCAGCGGGGAGTCTGCTTCTCCCTCTTCCTCTCCCTCTGCCCCTAACCCCACTCATGCTCGTGCGCGCACTCACTCTCTCAAATAAATAAATAAATAAAATCCTTTTTAAAAAATTAAAACAAACAATAACAACAGCAACAAAACTTTGTTCAGGAGTTCTCATGTCTCCCAGCATTCAGACAAACCTTGAAAGAACTGAACTGTCATTTATTCATTCAATAAGCATTTACTGAGCACATACTATGTAGCATGTACTCTGATAGGAATAAGAACTGACCTCCATGTTTAAGAAAATCAATATATAATTTGGGCATTCTGGAGCAGGATAGGAAGGTATGATATAATCAGCATATTGTTGAACAAGAGGTGACAAATTCTGTGAATCAAATAAATGAATACAATCATAAAAGAGTCTCTGATCCTTCTGGATAACTCAATTCCTTATTTCCTTGGTGAATAGCCTCATTGATTCTCTATCATTAAAGTTTTCCCTCCACTAACCCTTCCAAATTGAAAAGAATTCAAGGTACCACTCTAACTTGAGTTTTAAGATCCACCCTTTTGCAGATGTATTTTTTTGACTAAATTGCTCTGTCTGTCTGACATAGGTCATTAGCTTCTTGACTAAGATCTATGCCTTTTTCTAAGTCTATCCCTGCACTGAGTAGCTGCTATTTCACAAATAAGAAATAAAAAATGGTGATGTCTCTCTGAGTGTTTGTGATCTACTCACTGGCTCTAAAACACATCTTTCATTTCTTCTGCTGGGAAATACGGCAAATGCTTCTCAGAGCAATTGAAAAAGTTAGTTTAGCTGTTCAAACCAACATTTTAAAAGGGCTGAGTGAGAGTCGATAGAATCAATGATTAGGTGAGCTGATTTCCTGGGACATTAGAGTTTGAGTATAAAGAAATATGGCACCTTATCTGGGCCCAAGAAGGGTACAGCTGTTTGGATTCTTATTTAATCAATTATAGATGAAAGAGAAATTTTTGCTTAATAAAATGAACTGAGCCCTACATAGCTGGCTGTGGGGCACGTCCCTTTCTGAAATGTGACCTGGGAGCTACATTTGCAATTTCTCTCAGCCAAAATGACCTCAGACTCCTGAGTCCTCCATAGGATTTCATCTAATGTAGTATCCTGACACTGAAATGACAATTCTTAAAACACTACAGGTTTCAGAACAAGAAGTCACATGTGGCTTGGAAATTCCAATGGGGAGAACTGTACCAGAGTCAGACAAGCCTGAGGATACACTCGCTCTGCTGCTCAGTTTCCTCTGACTTCATGTTGGCCTCGAAGTTATGGTTTTTGGGTTTTCACTCTTGCTTAGACTCCTTCCACACAAGGCTTGCCACGTATGTCTGTAGTAGTCATGGCTGTTAGAATGCTAATATGTAGTCAGAAAGCCAAAAGTTTGGATTAATAGATACAAAATTTAAGTTATTAGGAGAAATTGAGACCAATACTTTGCTGCTGTTGGCATCAAATAATCAAGTATTTAACTTTCTCACTGAATTTATTAGTCTTATTCAGTCAGTGAACCTCATTACAATTGAACACTGCATATCGGGACTCAACCTTAATCTATTTTTTTTTCTATTGAATATTTGACTACTTATCTAAACTCTGTAGACTTAAACAGGTTTATATCTATACATTAGCTTTGATACTTTGATCAAATATGTAAACAGATAAATACACTTCTAAAATAACCTTTTATTTTCTAATTTAAATCATCAAGTAACGTTAGGTTTAATGTAATAGAATATTGATCATGAAGGTTCTAAAACTATAACTCTATTGTGCATACTTTTAATTTATATAATTTGTATAAATTTGGATGTAAGACTGTCAGTAATGATGACACAGAGCTTTGTGCATATAGATATGACTGCTGCCAATTCTAAGTTTGTAACATAACTTTTGAAACTGACCAGGAGAGCACATATTCCTGAGGATTCATTTTCCACTGTGATAACACCAGCTGTATGGAACCCTTATGAGTCACAGGTTATGCTAGAAAGAGCAAACGTCTGAAAGAGTAGTTCGCCATGAAGTGAGGTGTGCTCCAAACTTGTGGTTGTTGATACTTTCATACAGTGTTGTGTCACTCTGCTAGGTTACTATGGGCTAGTATATTTCGGGTCACAAAGGTTGTTCTGGGGATGCTTAAATGTTCTCCATGTGTGGTTTATGGGCAATTGAAGATTCTCATTGGAGTAGCACATCTGTCCCTAGGTGAAAAGAAAAACATGATAACCTCTCAGGTTGGAACAGCCACTGGGTTAACAGTGAGAAGAATTCAGCTTATAGCTGCCGTTTCAATAGAAGCAGTCCATCAGCTGGATGAGGTGGCTGAGGGCTTTATGATCATAGTGGCATTAGAAAAATCAGTCCCAAACAACAGACTGTTTTCTCTGTTTGCAATTATACATCTGCACGGTCTGTATTAGTGGTAGGTGGTTGAATTTATTTTGTTTAAATTTGACCTAGTCTGTTAAAATTTGAGTGAAAGTGGTTCCTAACAGCGGTTAATTCTTTACAGGGGAAGTTGAGTCAGGCACTCAAAAAGATGAGTCACTGAAACCATCTCTACTGTTTAGATCTTCTAATAATTGCCAAAATTAAAAAAAGAAAAGGGGGGGCAGAGTGACTTTCATATGACTTGCTGTTTTTTATTACCTGCTAAATTTGCTCTCTTTGGTCTCTGGTCTAACAATAAGCCGGGAAAGAAAAAAAGAAAACACACACACACACACCCACACACAAACCAAGAATGTAATATGGACCACAATTTAATAATGTACTAAATGTGGGCAGTTTATTACTTTCAAGGACCTGTACTTTCGTTACAGTGCTCTTAGTATTACCTGCAGGTGACCTTAATAAATAGTGCTGCACCTGCCAGCATTCTTTACAGCCCAGCCATCCCCGTGGCCCCCAGGACACCTGAGACATCATTAATTCTTCTTATAAACTCCCGGAAAGTTCATGGGGTTTATTCACTCAACAAATATTTGCCAAGCATGAGGTACTGCACATACAGCATACTGAACAAAGCCCTACAATCCCCTGTCCTCCTGGAGCATTCATTCTAGTGGGAATTTGAGTGAAATCAGACTCCACACACTACCTAGGATAGACGGGAACCTGCAGACCTAAACAGGATTCGTCACAAACTTTAATAATCTCCAAAACAGCTGCTCCAAATTCCAGCACAGATCCTAATTTCTTGGAATTTGGGGGACTCTGGAATGGACCAGAGATGTGGAACCTTGTCTTACAACAGGACTATCAGATATAAAGTCATGATAATAAAGCCTTCCACTCTCTTTCACTGTTCTCAGGTGGTTTTAGGGAAGTGGACCCTGGGGAAAATGTGCAGTTGTCCATCCAAACTAAAATAAAAAGCATCAAAAAAGCAAAAAGATCAAAACAAACATCATTACATGTACTTCTCATTGCAGTTCTAGGGTATAGCAGAAGAGTATTGCATACACCTTGTTCTTGATGTCTAAGATCTCAAGAACTATTAGTCTCCCTGACAGCACAGCCTGATTCGACTCCAGGTTGTGAGACTTGGAAAACTAAAGAGATGTGGGTGTGAAATGAAGTGGCTTATACAATTCCTATGTGCAGTGTTTATCCCTGCACAGATCTACCGACCTGAAGTTGACTGTTGGCTGTAGGCTTCTGGTACATGTTTCCATAATACCTTCAAGTAAGGCTTTTCTGTGTAGACTTTCTGCTGCAATTTTCTCCAAATTGAATTCATAGAACATATTCATGACTTCCATTGATCAGACTTTCTTCTCTTTACTTTTACATTTAATTTTAATTAATTTTAATTAAGACTGTCAAAGGATTTGAGATTTTAAAGTGTTTTTGAATTTTTTTTTTATAAATTCCTGGCAGTTGTATAAAATGTTAAAGCAAAATTTGTGGGTTTTTATTCTGAATTTCCTAATTTTATCAAAATACTGACAGTTATTAAAATATGAGCAATAGGTACATGAACAGAGATTTATCAAGAGCTTGGGACAAAATCATGAGCAGTTTTACTACATGGCTAACAATAATGAGAGAGTGCCAGTGGGAGAAAAGGTGAAAATAGTTAACCATCTCTATAGACTTCTATAAAGATTCAGGAGGGGAAGCAACCACTCCCCACGTAACCCCTGAAATGTTTGGGGAGTCTGTGGAGACCACATAAATACATGCTACCTGGCAAGAATATTTTGGCACACACAGCCAGTAGGGACACTGGGAAGAATTTTGTAAAGGTTATTTGGGAGTGTCTAGGTTTTCAATTTATGGCCCTTGATCCACAAGTTGAAATTTGCATGATGGAAAGAGATTTAAGTCCTGGATGAACTCACTGCCCTTTACCACTTTTAAGTCAACCCCAGCCTGCTCTTAAGGTCCAGAGCGACAGGACTGTTGATGCTGACAAGTGGTTGAAGACTTCTGGTAGATGGAGGCTTTGCAAAGAACCTTTCTTTATTGATCAGCCACATGGCACAGAGCCACCTTAAGTCTCTTTTTCCATGTACACTCACTCTTTCTGCGCTTTCTCACTGCTGGTGTAGAGCACACTCAGTATTGTTCGGGTGCAGGGAGTCTGTAATGACCTTCTGTGGAGCCAGGAAGCTGTGTGCCTCTGGCCAAGCCAATTATCTCACAGGCTAGACAGAGCATGTTATGTTGGCTCTGGTGAATGGGCCAGGAAGCAAAATGATAAATCTTTATGATAAATCTTGATTGTTGGACAGGAGGAGAAAAGACCCCTAACCCCACCTCAGTTTTCTTTTTCATTAGCCTCCTGATACTGTCTCCTGAATAACATTGAAAGTAAGCAGCCTATAAATACTGCCCAAGTTTCCAATACTAAAAGCTGATAAAGTTTATTGTACTTATAAAATAGAAGGAGATGCTTTCAGTGTCCTATTTACAGGTCTCTAGGGAGATTCCAGGTATAATTTATGGCTTCAATTAAAAAATGTAGTGTCCCTTCACACATGCTCTTTTTTTTCTTTCTTTTCTCTTTGGTATTTTATGTCTCAAGCACAACATGCAAGCGACCATGCCCTCAGACAACCTCAAACCTTCCCTCACATACTTTTATTTTTGTTACATCCTTTTAATTACCCCTTTAAAGGTAGTTCTCTCATAAGTTTCCCTTTGTTTTCCATTTCTTTTTCTAGTCTCTTCTTTAGTTGACATATAGACTGTTCTTTCCACACACCAAAGCTTCCTCCTATTCCATGTTTGTATTCTGAAACTACCACCTGTGTAGCCATATCCTCATAAATTTAGAGATTAACATATGGCTGGTAGTCTGCAACAAAAAATATAAAAGAATGTCCATTTCCAGTAATGCTCACCCAGATTTTGTCATTGCTTGATATGGAGGAAAATCTGATTATTTCATGAATGGACTCTGAATTTCAAATGCTCAAAAAAAAGGGGGGGTGGGGGAGACCCCTAATGTCATAGATGCTCACTTACTGATTATCCAGTGCTGTTCATAGGTTCTGGAAACCTGGGCTTTCCCTGGACATAAAAATGACAAGGACTGTGGGGATCATCTGGTGTAAGAGCTCCTTGCGTTCATACCACTCCTGGTTTCATTACTTGTGAGCTGCTGCATTTTAAAAACAAGTTTGGACTTGAATTATCACCGTGTGTTCTTGGAATCACCGTGCCTTTAACCTTTAATGAATTGCACTTTACTCCACATGACATCCCACAGGCAGGGGTAGCGGCAGCATCTAAGTTTCCAGATGAGATGGGAGAGAATGGTGTTGTGTTCCTTTATTTATCATACAAACCAGCTGACAAAGAGGCCATCCAAGAATGCTGGCTAAAGACGTTAGAAGTTCAGAGCTTTGCCAAGTGAGGCTTATAAAATGTAAGCGTGTCTTCACCCATGCCTTTACTAGAATGTTATTTATATCCACATATAGAAAGGCATGGTGCAAAATAATAAATACTATTTTAGAGCATTGGTGAAGTGCCTCATTAATTTTTATTTTAAAATAATAATACCTGCCATTTATTGGGGCTTCCTATGTGCCAGAAGTTGAGATAGATTATATACATATTTTCTCATTTAAATTTCGTAAGAAAAGTGAAGGAAAGACTATTGTCCTCAACTTACAGAAGACAAAAATGGGGTTCAAATAGGTGAAATAACTCACTCAAGGTCACATAGGCTATAGATGCTGGAAACAGGTTTAAAAATCAGCTCTTTTTGACTCTAAATCTGTTCTTCAACCAAATGTAATTTTAAAAGCTGTTTTGAGTCACTATATAGTATTCCCTGAGGTACTGGGTTCTTTTTAAAGATTTTGTTTATTTACTTGAGAGAGAGCAAGTGAGAGAGAGACTATGAAGGGGGGGGTGTCCAGAGGGAGAGGGAGAAGCAGGCTCCCCACTGAGCAGGGAGACCGATGTGGGGCTTGATCCCAGGACCCCAGCATGACGACCTGAGCCAAACGCAGATGGTTAACCAACTGAGCCACCCAGGTGCCCTGGTAACTGATTTTTTATGATATTAAGTAAACATTTGGAAATCCTTTGCTTTTTTTGTTTTTGTTTTGTATTTGTTTCAGTAAGAACAATCTGGATAACACTATGCTTGAACTTTCATTAAAAAGACATTATACTCTTGCTGGAGAATAGAGGTGACATAAACAAGAGAAATATTAAAAATTAAACATTGCATAATGACTTTATACTAGACTGCAAAATTTAAATTTTCTTTCTAAAACTTAAGCATTTTTTTTCTCTATAACTTTGGAGTTGGAAGAATTCTGTCTAACCTACTCCAAAATACTTCATTTATCTTGTCTAATCCAGAGTGTAACTCTCTGCTCCATAATGTTCTTCTAGATATGAAAAATTTCAGCAAAAAATAAAACTCTTTTATTGAAACTGTTGGTCTTTTTTTTTTTTTTAAAGATTTTATTTATTTATTCGACAGAGATAGATACAGCCAGCGAGAGAGGGAACACAAGCAGGGGGAGTGGGAGAGGAAGAAGCAGGCTCATAGCAGAGGAGCCTTGATGTGGGGCTCGATCCCATAACGCCGGGATCACGCCCTGAGCCGAAGGCAGACGCTTAACTGCTGTGCCACTCAGGGGCCCCGAAACTGTTGGTCTTAAACAGCATTGATGAGCAGTATAAATACTATAATTCTTGATAAACTACTAAACTCTCAATTAGGTACTGAATGATTTGTGCAGTTTGGGTCTAAATCCATTTTTGTTCCTTTCACCACTCAAAACTATTCTTCACCCAAACAGGTCTCCAGACCAGTTTTTTGTATGTGTGTTTTCTTCCATTTGGAATGTCTTCTCTCCTGTTAATTACCTTCTTTTCATCTTTTTTGTACTGTTTGACTCTTTATAAATAGAACTATATTATTCTATAGTTATTTGTCTCTAATTCTCTATCAGTCATTATAAGCATCTGGGGTCAAAACTAGGTTTGCTCCTATTTCCCCCCCCCCAAAGGTTTTAATCAGTTTTTTTTAAATGTCCATTAAATTTCAGCCCTCTAACCAGATTTTTAAAATAGACTATTTTTAATAATAGCTTTATATTTACAGAAAATTAAGAATATAGTACATAGAGTTCCTATATACCTTACTCAGTTTCCCCTATTAATATCTTACATTGGTGTGATACATTTGTCACAGTTAATGAACCAATATTGATACATTAGTATTAACTATGTTCATAGTTCACCCAGATTTCCTTAGTTTTTAACCAAATGTCTTTTTCTGTTCTAAGATCCCATAACAATACCATAGCACGATTTTCATGTCTCCGTAGCCTACTCTTGGTTATGAGAGTTTTTAGATTTTCCTTGTTTTTGATGACCTTGGTAGTTTTGAAGGGTACTGATCAGATGTTTTATAGGATGCTCTTCTACTGGAATTTGATGTTTTCCTGATGGTTAGACTGGGATTAGAGGTTTTGTGGGCTGAACACCTCCAAGAACCACTGTCACTACATCCTATCAAAAGTACACAGTATTAGTGTGATTTATCGCTGTTGATATTCTGTTGATATTTCTTTTTTCATTTTAGCTAAGGTTTTGTTTTTTCGGTTTTTCTAATGTAAAGTTATGTACCTCCTGTCCCTCTCCCAACTTATAGTATTTGGAAGGATGTCACTGTGTGTGACCCATACTTAAGGGTGGGGATTTATGGGAAGGCAGAGTATCTATGTAAATCATTTGGAATTCTTCTGCAAGAGAGATTTCTCTTCTTATTTGTTAACTTATTCAGTAATATATGTCAGTATGGACTTCTGGATATTTATTTTATGTTGTGTGTTATGGTCCAGTAACACTTGATATTTCTCAAATTGTTTCAGTTTAGGCCATTGGGAGTTCTTTCAGTTGGTTCCTACTTCTCTCTTCAGTATATCCCCACCAATGTAGGGGATTTTATTGTTGGTGTTTGCTTTTTGAGCATTTCCCTAGCTTCTGGCACTGTAAGATGCTCTAGGCGTATCTTGGATATTCCCTGCCTCAGTACCCAAATCAGCTATTTCTTTAAGAAGCCCTGGTTTCCTTATTGGAAAATGGTATTTGTTGGAATCTAAGATCTGGGTGCTAAGTATGCCCATTGTTACTGGTATGTGGTTGCTTCTAGACCATGTTAGCTGACATAGAAAAGAAACGTATGCATGTATCATAACCCACATATATATACATATCTATAAGTATTTCTGTATGTAACCATTTGTATCTGTATTAAGCTAAATATGAGTTCATATTGATATCTCCAGCTTTAATCTGTTTCCACATGGTTCATTCTAGCCTCACTTTCTTGTTTATCTGTAAATTTCCACTCCAGTGGTAAGTAACCTGGTTCCCACCAACTACCATCTGCTTACTTAATTGTTCAGTTCCAGTATATGTGGACAGTGGTTTCAGAATTTTTCGCCCATCCCACCATGAGTACAACTCTGTCAGCTAAGATTATTACAGCGCTTATGCTCAGTTCCTTTTGCCTCCAGTCTTACAGGCTCCACTCCTTTTCAAAGTTGTTTATCGTTTCTCCACCACCTTCAATAAGCTTATTTCATACATTTGTAATCGGTACAATTAGGTCCACTTATCGCAATCTGCCTTCCTTTATGAGATCTACTGATCTTCTAAATAGTTTTTTAAATTTGCATATATTAATGTTCACACATTGTGCTGTGAAGTTCTGTAAATTTGGCGGAGGAAAAAACAAACAATGCCTGGTATCATATAGCATAGTTTTACTGCCATAAAAATCCCCTATTCTTCACATATTTGACCCTTTTCCCCTTCCCCAAGTTCTTGGTAACCACTGATGTTTTTACTGTCTCTGTGGTTTTGCCTTTTCAAAATAATCGTATAATTAAAATCGTGGGTAGCCTTTTCAGACTGGCTGTCCGTACTTCACCATTTAAGATTCCCTCATGTCTTTCCATGGCTTGTTGGCTCATTTCTTTTTATTGCTGAATAATTCTATTTTATAAATATACCACAGTTTGTTTGCTTATCCATGTACCTATTAAAGGACATCTTGGTTACTTCTGGTTTGGGGTTATTATGAATAAAGCTTCTATAAACATTTGTGTGCTGAGTTTTTGTGTGAACATAATTTTTCAAATCAGGGTGAACATCTTGGAGTGCAGTTGCTGAATCATATGGTAAGACTGCATTAATCTTTTTAAGAAACTGCCAGCTGCCTTCCAAAGTAGCTGTACCATTTTGTGTTCCCACCAGCAAAAAAATGAGAGTTCCTGTTGCTCCAGATCCTCACCAGCATTTGGTGTTGTCCGTGTTTTGGATTTTAGCTAATCTAATTGTTGTGTAATGGTGTCTCGTTGTTTAATTTGCAATTCCTTGATGACATATGATGTTGAGTCTCTTTTTGTATGCTGATTTACCATCTCTGTATATCTTACTTGGTGAGGTGTCTGTTCAGATCTTTTGCCCATTTTTAAATTGGGGTGGTTTTCTTATTGCTGAATTTTAAGAATTCTTTTTATATTTTGGATACAAGATCTTTACTAGATATGTGTTTTATGGACATGTTTTTCCAGTCTGTGGCTTGTCTCTTCATTCTCTTAGCATGTCTTTCACTGAGCAGAAGTTTTTAATTTCAGTAAAGTCCAAGTTACTAATTTTTTCTTTAATGGCTTGTCCTTTTGTTGTATCTAAAAACTTATTGCTAAACCCAAGGTCACCTAGGTTTTCTCTCATGTGTTCTTTCAGAAGTTTTATCATTCTGAATTTTAGATTTAAATATGATTTGTTTTCAGTTAATTTTTTTATGAAAGTGCAAAGTCTGCATCTAGGTTTTTTTTTTTTTTCAAATGAACATCTAATTGTTCAGCACCATTTGTTGGCTGTCTTGTCTCCATTAAATTGCCTTTCTGGCTTTGTCAAAGATCAGTTGACTGTACTTGTGAGGCTCTATTTCTTTTTCTTTTTCTTTTTTTTAAGATTTTTTATTTGGTGGGGGGCAGATAGAGCAGGGGAAGTGGCAGAGGGAGAGACTGTCCAAACAGATTCCTGCTGAGTGGGGAGCCCAATGTGGGGCTCCATCTGATGAGCCATGAGATCAGGAGCTGAGCCAAATCCGAGTTAGATGCTTAACCGACTGAGCCACCTAGGCGTGTGGGGCTCTATTTCTGGGCTCTCTATTTCAATCCATTTATCAATGTGCCTATTCTTTCAATAATACACTGTTCTGATCACTATAGCTTAC
Organism: Ailuropoda melanoleuca; assembly: GCF_002007445.2. Classification (NCBI taxonomy): domain Eukaryota; kingdom Metazoa; phylum Chordata; class Mammalia; order Carnivora; family Ursidae; genus Ailuropoda; species Ailuropoda melanoleuca. The sequence continues at coordinate 58,249,280 of NC_048218.1, forward strand.
GGTAGGTCCCGAAGCCAGACAGTGTCAGTCTTCAATTTTGTCCTTCGGTATTATGTTGGCTATTGTATTCAGGTCTTTTGCCTTTTCATACAAACTTTAGAATCACTTTGTAGAGACTTAGAAAATAGCTTGTTGGGATTTAGATTAGAATTGTATTGAATATGTAGTGGAGTTGGGAAGAATTGACAGCTTAACAAAATCAAGTTTTTCAATTCAATTCATAAATGTGGAATATCTGTTTAGATCCCTCATCAGAATTCTGTACTTTCCCACATACAGATCCTGTACATATATCATTGGATTTATACCTGAGAATTGCAGTCTTTGTGGCTATTTTAAATGGTATCATGTTTTTAATTTCAAATTATAATTGCTCATTGCTGGTATATAGGAAAACAATTGATTTTTCTATTTGAGACTTGTGTTCTGAGGTCTTGCCATAATCACTTCTTAGTTCCAAGTGGTTTTTTGTTTCTTTCTTTTTTCTTTCAACTCTTTGGGATTGTTCACATAGTCAATCATGTTATCTGGGAAGAACATTTTAATTTCTTTTTTTCCCCCAATCTGTTTACATTTCTTCCCTTTTGTTACACGCTTGGATGGGCTAGAACTTCCAGTATGATACTGAATAAGAATGGTGAGAGGATATATACTTGCTTTTTCCCAACTAGAGGGAAAGACCCCAGTTTCTTACCTTTAAATATGTTACCTATAGGTTTTTGGTAGATACTCTTTCTCAAGTTGAAGAAGTTCCTATCTATGCCTAGTTTACTGAACGTTTTTATAATGAATAGGTGTCAGATTTTGCCAAATACTTTTTCTTTATCAATTGATGTGATCATATATTTTCTCTTCCTCACTATGTTGTTGTGGTGGATTATGTTAACTGATTTTCAAGTGCTGAACCAGTGCTGTATACCTAGAATAGACTCTTCTTGGTTGTGGTTTTAAATTCATTTTATACCTTGTTGGATTTGATTTGCTAATGTTTTGCTTAGGATTTTAAATTTTATATTGGTCTGTAGTTTTCCATTCTTATGTCTTTATCTGGTTTGGGTATTAGGGTAATACTGGCCTCATAGAATGAAATGGAAAGTAGTCTCTCCCCTTCTAATTTTGGAAGAGGTTGTAGAGAATTGGTATCATTTATTTCTTGAACATTAGGTAGAATTCACCAATAAAGTCATCTGGGGCTGGTGCTTTTATTCACTATTGATTTAATATCTTTAATAGATATAGGCTGACTTGGATTATCTGTTCTCTTTTGAATGTTCATAGTTTGTATCTTTGAAGGAACTGGTCTGTTTTATCTAAGATATCAAATGTGTGGTTATAGAGATGTTCATATTAGTTTTTTATTATCCTTTTAATGTCAATGCATCAGTAGTGATGAAAATCTCTTTTATTTCTGATACAACTAATTTGTGTCTTCTCCCCCCCGCCCCGCCCCCCGTGGTTAGCATGACTAGGTAGAAACCTAGACTACTAATTTGGGATCTGTTTCTTTTCAAACATATTGATTTTAATGCTATAAATCTTCCTCTATTTACTGCTTTCACTGCATCCCACAAATTTTGCTAAGTTATATTTTTATTTAGTTCAAGATATTTTAATATTCCTCTTTAGATTTCTTCTTCTATGTGTTATTTAGCAGTGTGTTGTTTAATCTCCAAATATTTGAGGATTTTCCAGATATCTTTCTGTTATTGATTTCTATGTTAAGTCAGTTAAGATCTGAGAACATGCTTTACATGATTTCCACTTTTTAAATTGGAAACAGGAAAATAATAGACAAAATCAAAAAGACAGAAGCTGGTTCTTTGAAAACACCATTAAAATTTGTTAAAATGTATTTTATCACCCCACATGAGTTCTATCTTGGTGAACTCTCTGCATGAGCTTAAGAAAAATGTGTATTCTGATGTTGTTGGATAAAAATTCCATAAATGTCAATTAGTAATATTTGAATCATTAGTACTATTTGATTTTTTGCCTTCTTGATGTACCAATTTCTGAAAAAGAGATGTTGAGCCTCAAGCTACAATATTCTATCAATTTTCTACTCACATATTTCGACAGCCTGTTAGGTGTGTGCTCATTAATGACTATAATGTCTTCTTGGAGAATTAACCTCCTTATCTTATGTAATACCTCTCTTTATCACTGATAATTTTCCTTTTCCTGAAGTCTGATATATTTAAAATTAAGACAGCTACTCCTACTTTCTTATATCTTGCTCCATCTCTTTACTTTTAACCTATTATGTCTATATATTTAAAGCAGGTTTTTTGTAGAGAACATACATAGTTGGGGCTTGTTTTTTATTCACTCTGGTGATCTATGTCTTTAATCGATGTATTTAGACCAACTTCTTCTTAAAAAGAGTCTGAGCTTTGCAACTCTTTTATTTTTTTAAATTAAAAATTTTTTTTAATATTTAAATTCAATTAGCCAACATACAGTAGTACATCATTAGTTTCAGATGTAGAGTTCAGTAATTGAACAGTTGCATATAAAACCCAGTGCTTGTTACAGCAAGTGCCCTCCTTAATGCCCATCACCCAATTACCGCATCCTCCCACCCACCTCCCCTCCAGCAGCCCTCAGTTTGTTTCCTATAGTTAAGAGTCTGTAATGGTTTTTCTCCTCCTCTGATCACTTCCAAATCAGTTTTCCCTCCCTTCCTCTATGATCCTCGACACTGTTTCTTTATATTCCACATATGGGTGAGCAGCTCTTTTAACTATAATCCATTGCTACTATACTGAGGCCCTAGAAATGTGGTGATATGGAGTGGGAGATGGGACTTACCTACAATCTGTGATTAAATTTCAGTCTTTTATTAAACCTGTGTCAATGGGCTATGACCTTCACAAATATTTTTCACCTTTATCCCTCTATCCCTTCTCACCTCCTCCACCCCACCTTTACGTAAGACAGGAAGGGCAGAGAAAGTCAGGGGAATGTCCCTCTCTCAGATGAAATATAGTTTCTGATAAAAATCTTTTTTTTCCACTGGGGAGCAGAACTTGTTATGGAGAATACTCTGGGCATATTTACAAATGATCACTTTTCTCTTCCCCTTGCCAGAGAAATGAAGTGACTTTTTTCTTGTTTCTTCACCATGAAAACCTCTTGGAGCTCCTGGAAGTACAAACCCATTAAAATATGCCCCCCACCCCTACGACTGTAGCTTCCAAATCTTCTCACTCTTATGATAGTCCATATTTAGCCTCTAGTAATTCATTGAAATTGCCATTTAAACATTTCGGTTTTTTTAATTTTTAATGATTTTTTATTATATTATGTTAATCACCATACAGTACCTCCCCGGATTCCGATGTAAAGTTCGATGCTTCATTAGTTGCATAACACCCAGTGCACCATGCAATACGTGCCCTCCTTACTACCCATCACCAGTCTATCCCATTCCCCCACCCCCTNTTTCCCTGTGACTTTGATGGACCTGCCCAAGGCAAGTCACTGATTTTAATTTCTTTTTGGCTTTTTTTCATGTTGTAAGGTTGGACGTGACAACTTCCAAGCTCTTATACGCATGAATTCTCCTCCATTTTGTAGCCCTCTAAGACTCCAGCACACTGTCTTGTGTTAGCAAATGTTTGTTAAATGATCAAATTATCAGAAAAAATGAACCAAGTTTAGATACAGCTGAAAAAAATTTCCCAGTTTCTCAAGAATTGCTTATTAGAAATAAAATTAGCAAACATGGGAAAAAAGAATGTAGAATAACCATCATCCTCTATTGTTTTCGAAATGTATTTTGTGCGATTTGGATATAAAGCAATTACACATGGTAAAAACTGATAATTTTTTAGAAACTCATTTTTTTAAATTGTCAAACAAATATTCAATTATATACTTATTTCCAAAACTTCAAGCAAGGCATGGGCATATAAATTAAAATGGGAATATATCCCCTCAACCACAGCTTGGCCCTCCCAACTCACCTATTAAGAATGGTGGGTTTTTTTTAAAGTACATTTTCAAGATCTGTACATGTCATTACATACAAGCCTCCCTCAACTCCTCTTTAATCTGGCAAATCTTTATTGTGTACCTTATCATATGCAAATGCTGTTTTACATGCTGGAGGTATTAGCAGTGAGTAAGACAAAATTCTCTCCTTTATAAATCTTACAGAGTACTGAGAGATACAGATAATAAACATAGATAAATGAATATATAATATAATGTCAGAAAGTGATGTTTAATGAAGAAATTATAGCAAGAGTGGTCAAGAAGGGCTTTATTCTTCCTTATATTTTCATTCGTTTTTATGCCTTTTTACTTAGGTAATATACGTTAGTAGATCCCAGTGGTTTAGTTCTTAGCAACCCTTGCTTAATAGAATTGAAATATAATTCCAAGATTTCTATTAAAATACCTATATCTAGATAATCTCAATTTTATTTTTTTCTTTTTCCTCATTGATTGTTTCATTCATTTCACAACTCTTCATCAAAAGCCCACCATTTGCCAGGCACTGTTCTATATGTTGAGAAACTAAAGAGGGAGATATACACTTGGGGATGGTAGGTAGATGTAAGAATTAGGGTAATCTTGGTATCTGAAGCACTAACCACATCTCTGTTTCAATATGTTCTTATATTGGCTTAAGTCTTTCTTTTATTATAGCCTACTGCTAATGTAATTCTACATGGCTTTCAACACCCTCTCTCAGTTTGCCCATTCCTTTCCTCTACAAAGCGGGAGCAGAAAGAAAGAGAAGTTATAGTGTCTATACAGAGAGTATAAAACTTGTCCTGGGGCCAGATTATCTCTAATCAGAAGATGTTAAATATTCATTCTACCAGAGAACAAAACTACACTACCCCAATGCTACCCCTTTATAGTTGGAAGCTGGTGTACTTGATTTTATATGGAGAGTACTTCCTTTTTCTCTTGTCTCATTTACAAATTGCTTCATTAGGAGTGTTCTTGAGAAAGTGGCTTCTGAAAGAGTCTATATGTCATACATAGACCAGTGTAAACAAGTTTTTTGAAAAGAGACTTAGATTTGTATCATGATAACAACATGTAGCATTAAATGGGGGGAGAAGAAGAGGAGACAGTCCAAACTCCCAAACAAATGAAATATGGAAAATGTTAAACAATTCAAAATGAAATAATGAAGCACTGGGAAAATAGTATAGAATAAGCAATATGACTTTTCTTTTATTTCCAAAACCAGGGGATGGAAAGAGGGGGAAATAGGTAGTTATTGCCCAGGGGACATAAAGTTTCCGTTATATACGATGAGTAAGTTCTAGTGATCTGCTGCATGACGAGTACCCATACTTAACGATATGTTTTTGTGTGCCTTAAAATACAGTAAGTATTTTAACACTGTATAATAACACTGTTAAGTGTTATTAACACACACACACGCAATACAAAAAAACACAAAATGTTTGGAAGTGGTGGATATGTTTAGTATCTTTGTTTTGTGGTAATGGTATCATGGACGTATGCATACATCCAAACTCATCAAGAATATGTACAATTTTTTTATCTCAATGAAGTTTAAAAAATTCAATTTTGTATGTTTTGGATTAGAAAAAAATCCATAAATTAAAAACTTAACAATTTTTAAAAACATAGAAGACTTGTCATAGTGCCAAATGTTGTTGAAAATGGCCAAATAATTGATCATATGTTTTGAAGATATAGCCTGTGTTTAAAGTGCACCAACTGATATTCTCAAGGATCCTGCAAGATGGGTGTTTTATCATCGTACTATCTTACAGATATTGAAGCAGTGGGTCAGTGAGAACAGGGGCTTTAACCAAGCTACCACCCAGTAAGTAGCAATAGTGGTGCCAATCCTTGTCTTGTGTCCCTAGTCCGTTGTCTTTCTATTAGATTAATCTGATTCAATGTCTTTCTATTAGATTAATCTGTTTCAGTGACTTTCAAGTCATATGTTTTGAGGAAGCTCTAAAGACAAAACAGACCAAATACAGTGACATCTGACAAATAAATAATTAGATGTTTACACAGTCAGTCTGAACAATTCAGAAATAAAATTCTGTTTTTCTTTGTTCCCCCTGTGGTTTATTTTTCCCAAGTCATTGATCGTAGCATTCCTCTCACTTGGATTTGTTCATCTCTCCCTGCCATCTATCCTTTTCAAGTCTCTCCTTTGCCCTGAGGCTTTTCCCAAGTATTTCTGTAATAATATGAAGTTAAAACAGGTCCAAACATGTGAATTAGTGAATGATATTTTAAATTAAAAACATGCATTCATCGATAAAACTTCTCAGAAAAATAGGAATAGAGAGGAATTTACTGAACTTGATAAATAGCATTTACGAAAAACCCACAGCTGCCATTATACCTAACGGTAAAAGACTGAATACCTACCCCCTAAGATCAGAAACAGGATTAAGGATGTTCATTCTCTCTTCTTTAAATTCAACATTGTGCTAGACTTCTATCTAGTGCAATATGATCACAAAAAAGAGAGAGAGAGAGAGAGAAAGAAATGGAATATAGATCAAAAAGGAAGAGATAGAGCTATTCCTATTTGCAGATGACATCATTATCAATGCAGAAAATCCTAAGAAGTCTTCAAAAAACAAAACTCTAGATATAAGGGAGTTCTGCAGGGTCAGAGAACATAGAAAAGTATGCTAATCAAGTTTATTTCTGTAAATGAGCAATGAACATATGGACATTGAAATTAAAAATGCAGTACCATTTATAATTATCCAGAAACTGATACACTTAGGTGCGAAGTTTTCATGAACAGGATTTGTATGATGAAAACTACGTAACACTGATGAAAGAAATTAAAGAGGATTAAATAAATGGAGGCACATACATGTGCATGGTTAGAAGATTCAATAAAGATGTCAGTTCTTCCCAAATTGAAATACATTAATAATACATTGTATTATTAATTACATTAATAATTTTTATCAAAATCCCAGATATACTTCTTGTAGATACAGACAATGTTATTCAAAAATTTACATGGAAAAGCAAAAGAAGAAGAATAGGTAAAAGAGGAAGAAAGTGGGAGAAACCAGCCTACCCAATTTGAAGATTTATCATATAGCCGGAGTAATGAAGACAGTGTCACATTAATGGAGGAATCGACAACATGGGTCAATGGATAGAATAGAAAATCTAAAAATATGCCCCCAAACCAACTCACCTACTTTTTGCCTAAAGTACAAAAGCAATTCAAAGTAAGAAAGGTCACGTTTCAATAAAAATTCTAGAAGCAACTGGACATTGGTAGTCCAAACCAAAAAAACTTAAAGAACCTTAACGTAAGCCTCACAGTTTATGAAAATTTAACTCAAAATGCATCACAGACTTAAATGTTAAATGCAAGATTATAAATCATTAAAAATAAAACATACAAGAAAATCTTCAAGATCTAGGATTAGGTGGAGTTTCTAGGCTTGACACCAAACATGAACCATAGAAAAAAAAATTGTCCTTCATCAAAATTAAAAACTTTTGCTTTAAAAAAGACTGTTAAGTAGATAAAAAAGCATACTACAGGATGGGGAAAAATTTGCAAATCACATATTTGGTATGTTAGTATCTAGACTATATAAGGAGTTGTCAAAATCCGACAGTCCAAAAGTAAACAGTTCAATTAGAGCATGGGCAAAAGAAATTTCACCGACGATTTTTCACATGGCAAATAAACACATAAAAAGTGTTCAACATCATTAGACACTATGAAGATGAAAAATTAAAACCACAATGAGGTATCACTACCTATTTATCAGAATGGCTAAGGTTGGGGCACCTGGGTGGCTCAGATGGTTAAGTATCTACCTTCAGCTCAGGTCATGATCCCAGAGTCCTGGGATCAAGCCCCATGTCTGGGCTCCCTGCTCGGTGGGGAGCCTGCTTCTCCCTCTCCCTCTGCTATTCCCCCTGCTTGTGCTCTCTTGCTCTCTCTGTCAAATAAATAAATAAAATCTTAAAAAAGAAAAAAAAAAAAAGAAAGAATGGCTAAGGTAAAATAGGATGGCAAGACCAAATGCCAACAAGGTTGGGGGAAACCTGGATCTTTCATAAATTGCTGATGGGAATATAAAATGGTACAGCCCCTCAGTTTAGCAGTTTCTTTAAAAACTAAACACGCAACTATCATCAGACACAGCAATTATATACCTGAGTATTTATCCGAAGAGAAGTAAAGATGTGTTCACATAAAAACCTGTGTACAAATGTTTAGCTTATTTATGTAGCTTTATTTATAATAGCCCAAACTGAAAACAACCCAGATGGGCAGAGGTTAAAAAAAAACTGTGGGAAAGCTACACCATGGACTACTACTCAGCAGTAAAAAGGAAAACAAATGTTCTGTATCTTGACTATCATTGTCAATATCCTGGTTGTGATGTTGTACTATAGTTTTGCAAGATGTTAGCATTGGGGGAAACTGGGCAAAAAGCACACAGGATCTCTGCGTTATCACTTAGAACTGCCTTTAACTCTCCAAATACCTCAAAGGGTTTCCTTAAAAAATTATGGAACTTTTATACAATGGATACTATACTAGGTTAGCCAACTCTCTCTAAACCCCTAAAATGTTAAGTAGACATAACTTAATTATGTTATCTGATGCTATATGTTCTATTATTACATTCCCAACTATAATACAAGCTTCTTGAAGGGATGCACTGAGTACTTGGCAGGCATTCAGTATGTTTTATGGAATCATCTGTATATTTGCTCCAGCAACCCCACTTGGTTTGCCAGGAGAGACAACCCACAACTGTGGACTTATTTACACTCATTCCTTTGCAGCTCTGCAGCATTTGACATTATTGGCCTCTTCCTTCTCAAAATTCTTTTTCTTGACTTCTGTGACCAACCTTCTTTTGATTCTCCTAGTTATTTCATCTACTTTATGATTCTTTCTATGATACTTATCTTTCCAAACTCTACATGTAAATGTTACTTAAATTATTTTATTTGGCTTCTTTCTTTCCTTTTTCCCTTGAATTTCCGTTGACAATCTCAACCGTATTTCTGCCTTTTTTCCTTACTAAGACATCTTTACAGATGGCATTCTAATTTTTAGTTTCAGCTTTCAGTTCCATACCTAAGCTCCTACACTAATTCCTCACTGTTGGATGAACATTGCCAGCTGAGCTGCCCTGTGACACTTTGAACTTAGCCTTCCCCAAACAGAACAAGCACATAATCTTATTACCCACATCTCGGCCTTCTTTTCTGCTCCCGATTTCTTATGAAGACCCCACCAGCATCAATGACACAAACTCCGTATGTTTATTGTAGGCAGGGGCCAAGAAAAGTTTTAAATTTTGCCCCAGAAAACTGGGCATCTCTTTTCTGTGCAAGAAAATACCTCCCCTGAGGCTACGTCATCTGTGGGCTCCCTGCAGAGATTATGAACAGGGGCTTTGGGAGATATGTAACTCTGATTCAAGACAAAGGCTGTATTTCTCTGCACTTGTATTGGGTACACACCTCACATTATATTGGCTCACCCATTTACTGCAGCCATCGCTCCTGCAACCAGCAGTACAAAGGTATAAACTGACAGTGCCTCAAGTCAGCATCATCACATATTTCTTACTTCCTGATTTGGGGCTCTTATGCCTCATGGGGCTGCCTGCAGAACCTGCTTAACCATTCTTTTTAAAAAGATTTTGTTTATTTTAGAGAGCGTGCGTGAGTGGTGGGGGGGTTGGGGGGAGAATCTCTAGCAGACTCCATGCTGAGTGTGGAACCAGATGCAGGGCTCCATCCCAGGATCCTGAGATCATGACCTGAGCCAAAACCAAGAGTTGGATGCTCAACCGACTGAGCCACCCAGGTGCCCCCTGTGTAACCATTCTGACACAAGTATGTGCAACCTTTAACCAACAGTGAAGAATTGAGAGCATTGCCCGTGGAGTGAGCATTTCTGAGACCCGTTCTCCATGGATCCTCAGAGATTCCCTGGAAAGACTGGATCAAGCCCCAGTTACCATAGCAATTAACCTGCTCAATAACACATCCTGGAATTGCCTCTTCACCCTTCCTGGTTTCACACTTATCAGATCACAGTTATGTTCTTCAAGCTCTCTTCCAAAATTAAACCACATGAATCCTAGTCCATGTCTCAGGCTGATTTTAGGGAAGCCAAGGCTAAGAATCACTGGAATGCCAAGGTAAGCTAAAACTTGTATTTTTTATTATAGGTAAAGAAAAGTCACTAAAACTTTACCAGCTATAGTTTAAGATGATCAGTGTATTTCTAGGGTGTAGGATAAATTGAGTGGTAGAAATTAGGAGGTTTTTGTACTCATTCAGGACTGGGTACTGAGAACCTAAACATTTGGATAATGAGGTAGGGATGATAATAGGACCCTGTACAGGACTTGGGTGGGGGGTTATCTGATATTGGTAAGGAGTGGAAGGTTGAAAAGGGAAGTGACAAAGATACTTTTGTAGCTTTAGGCCTGTGTGCTATAGGTTGAATTGTGTTGCCCCCCAAATTAACATGTCCATGTAAATGTCCATTAAAAGTCCAAACTTTTTTTTTAAGATTTTTATTTATTTATTTATTTGACAGAGATAGAGACAGCCAGCGAGAGAGGGAACACAAGCAGGGGGAGTGGGAGAGGAAGAAGCAGGCTCATAGCAGAGGAGCCTGATGTGGGGCTCGATCCCATAACACCGGGATCACGCCCTGAGCCGAAGGCAGACGCTTAACTGCTGTGCCACCCAGGAGCCCCAAAAGTCCAAACTTTTAATACTTCAGAATGTGACCTTATTTGGAAACAGAGTTATTGCAGATGTAACTAGTTAAGATGCAGTCATACTCGAGTAGGGTGGGCCCTTAAAGCAGTATGATCACCTTATAAAAAGGGGAATTGTGGACACGATGGCACACAGAGAACCAGGGGAAGATGAAGGCAGAAGTTGGGGTGATGCTTCCATAAGCCAAGGAGTGCTGGAGATCATGAGCAACCTACCAGACCTAGGAGAGAGGCGTGGAATAGATTTCTCATTCATAGCCCTTAGAAGGAACTAACCCTGCTAACAGACTTATTTTGGACTCCTAGGCCCTGGAACTGAGATAGTAAATTCCTGTTGTTGAAGCCATCTGGTTTTCGATACTTTGTAATGGCTGCCCTGGGAAACTACTACACTAGATAACTGGGTGCCATTAACATGGGTAAGGAAGTCAAGAGGGGGAACCCAATTGAGGGGAGGACAACAGTAGAGATGGGACAGTGCTTCAGTTTGGGGCATACTTGATTCATTATAAGGGAAACATGGAGACAAGAGTGCCAATTGGAATTTTTGTGTGATAGGGCAAGAACATGGTCCCCATTAATTTAGTTGGAAAGGAAAGCATTATGTGAAAAGGGCAGAACTCATCCTCTGCATGTAACTAATGAATCTGCACTTGAAAAAGCATGCTTGCTCCCTTAAGCTTTAGAAGGATAGAGAGGAACCAATTAGGTAAATTGGGTGAAATTCAGATAAGGAAGTTATGAGAATGAAGGATTGGCTTTGAGCAAACATGAAAGGAAAGAAATGTACTTAGCTAGACAAAGTGATGATTAAGTGGGATTTGATGATAAGGGACACATATATTAAGGGTGAAGCTTCAAAGTAGAAATAACTTGACATAGAAAGATGCATGCTTTGTACCAGTTTTATTTATTTTATAAATAAATAGTTTAAATATTTTAAACTAAATGTAGAAAATATTTTTGTAATATGGAGGTGGGAAAGCCCTTTATTAATATGACAAGAAAGTGAGAAACCGTAAGAGTAAAATTTTTTTAAAAATGGATAACAAAAATTTGAGAGTCTGGAATAAAAATCATTTGCATATAAAACCACTAAAGGACAAATGAAAATAGGAAAAACATTATATTACATATGACTGGTAAAGGGTTAATATCCAAAATTTATAAAATGCTCCTATTAGGAAAAAGCGATTTGTCTAATTTAAAAACAGGAAAATTAAGTGACACAAAAATATATTGTGGTAGGTTCATAAATGATCGATAGACAGTTGGAAAGATACTCAAAGTCACTAAATTATCAAAACATGGAAACTAAAAGTATAAAGTACATTTTTTATCATATTGGGAAAGTTTTTGGAGACCTAGAATACTTAATGTTGGTGAGGATACAGAGAAATTGGTACTTTTGTCCACTAGTGAGGGGATTAAAATGGGTCTACCCTCTTTCGAGCCCATTTTGAAATTATTTTAAGAGTAAAAGATGTATTTTTTTGATTTGGCCAGTCAACTTAAAGGAATGTATCCTACAGTAATACTCTCACAAATTCTTTATATGTACTATGATATTTACCACACAGTTGTTTGGGTAATGAAAAATTAGAAGCAACCTAAATGCCACCATTAGTATAGAAATAGTTCAATTAATGGTGAAGGTCAACATGGAGGACAACGTGGCCATTATAAAAAGAAATGAGGTTGATTTCTGTACAATTGTCATGACCTAGGAAGATGCTCGTGTCATAGTTTTTAAGTGTAAAAAAGTGAATGACGAGACGGTGTTAGTCATTAGTCACATGAACCCCTTTTTTGGTAAGCAAATACATATGTACTCATTAAAAAGCCTTCACCAAGCGTATTTCTGGTAGATACGATTATGCATGACATTTGCTTTCATGTTGTGCATATCTGTATCTTTTGAAATGTTTCCAGTGTGAATGTATTTCTTTTATGATCAGACTGTTTAACAAATGGGTAAAATAAGTCCTAGTTGAGAAAGACAAAAACAAAAAAGGGCAGATGCTGCAGGAGTGCATTGTTGAAGGTTAGGAAGGGGACACCTCCTGAGGAAATGCTCGTGAGCATGGATGGGAGGTAGCTGGGAGCTGTGGTGCGTTGCCTAGTTAGCAGTACTCTGTAAAAGATCTGTAAATCCATCATGGAATTTTAGTTTGATAAGTCAAATACATCTTTGGATTTTATGGATTTAATGTTCAGAGTTTCCACTGAAATTTTGTGATACAAAGTGATTTTTCATTTTTCCAAGGCACAAACCTGTGTTAGAGGCTGAAAAGCTAGTTTTTGAGATGCAAGTCATGCAGCTATGAGCAAGGTTTGCAAAAGGGCAAGCATCTTCATTTCCACAAAGCTTTGATTCTTTTCTTATTACATATACCATCGCTCTTGTGAAGTAATAAAAGCTCACTGGGTGAAAAAATAGCCAATAAAGGAGAAGGAAAGTATTTTCAGATGAGGATATTTCCTCAAGAATAGCATACTGTATTAGTAATTAGGCCTTTAGATCTAGGGAAAGGCCACCTCATCTGTGGCTTAGCTATTACTTGTGTTTGTCCAGCCGCTGTTCCCTTCCTCCTACTTCTGGTGAAAGGCCCTTTCCTTCCTGGCCCCAGATATGAGCCACGTGGTCAGGATTTGAACAGTCAGTACACCTTGTTTTTCAGATTACAGTCATTACTTAAGGCTTGAAATGATCAGAAACTGTCTTAGTTTGGGTTCCCCGGAAATATACACTGAGATGAAGAGTGCCGTCAAAGTGATTTATTAGGAACTATCCCAGGAAAGATCTAGAGGAAAGTTGGAGAGAACAAAAGTAGAACTGGGAAGGAGAGAACAGCAAGCAAGTAGTATTAAGCGGGGTCCTATGAAGGCTGCTGTGTCAGGGGTCTTTAAGACTGCTCCCAGTTTTGATGGTTCACTAGGAGGATTCACAGGACTCAGCATATAGTCAAGTTCATAGCTAGTTCCCAGATGCTAGCCCAGGGCTGACCTTGCAAGTGGAACTTTTGAAGGCTAGCAGTTTTAGACCTGTTGTGTTAATGCTTTTCTGCATAGGTACCTTTGGCTCAGCCCCTTAGGAAAGCTCTGGAAACTGTGCAGGCCATACCTCACTTTTGGTTCAGGGAGCTAGAGTATATTGCCATGCCTGTCAGTCATTGTTTAAAGGCTACCTGCCAGGGACATATTTTTCCAGACACTTCTAGCAATCTGTGTGGGCAGGCCCAGCTGTTTCAGCTGCCTGAGGGCAATTCCTCCAACAAAGAGATGCAGGTGTTGGCTGTGGAGAGTGACAGACACTAGGAGACATGTACATAAAAAATGGTCCTGACCCTGAGAGGGATATGGGTGAAGTTCTGACAGCATCAGCTGCAGTGATCGTCCCTGGGGTTTTATATACTGAACCAGAGGTAAAGAAATTATCCTCCCGAGATAGGCAAGCTGGCATGTAGGCCTCAAGCTGCCCACAGCCATATTCTCCACCTTGTAGTGGCCAAGAATGAAAGTTGCATTCAGAGGAAAGCAGAGAAGACAGGGATAGAAAATCCGGGGTACCCAGTTCAAAGGTATTTGATAGTAAATTTTATTCTCTTCTAAAGGTAGGGACTGGGACTTAGATGAATGGATTTGGACAATGTGAGGTGTTTCCTGAAACAGATTTCGATGAACTACAGGGAAATCTACTGCTCATGTCCCCATCCCCACCCATGCACCCCTCCCAGTCTTATTGCAGAACCACAGTGATGAATGGTTTTTACATTTTTAAATGGTTGAAGGAAAAAATTAAAAGAATATTTTTGTGACACATAAAAATCATATGAAATTCAAATTTCAGTGTTTATAAAGTTTTTAATTTCATGAATAAAATATGTGTGGAAATTTGTTTTCTCTCTTGTTATTTAAGTATGTACATAATAGCCTTGATTTTGTCTCTTGGTCAACAAAACCTGAAATATTTATTATCTGGACCTTTTCAAAAATGTTTGCTAATTTCCCTCTGAGAATGATGAAAATGGAAAATTGACTAAACCTCCTTGAGGAAAAAGACCCTGTGTTGTTGTTATTTTTTTAATCATGTGTAATAGTACTTAGAAAAATTCTTTGCAAATCGAAACATGAAAGAAATTGAACTGACAAAATGAAATGGGATTTAATACCCTACTCTCATAGTGGCGGGAGGAAGGGTGGCTTAAAGATACTGATCCTGCCTCCCTCAGTGGATGGCTACAATGACTGAAAACAATGCTGCTCCCTTCTTGCTCTTCAAAGCATAGAAAGGTAGAGGGGAATTGATGAACCTCTTCCTTGTGGTTAAGTTTTGAGGAGTCATTTGAGGACTTACACTAGATATTCAATCTAAGATTCTGACAGCTCAAAAATCAGACATTCAAGTGTGTTAATTAGCTCGTATTTTAAAAGCAGATACATTTTTAAGGATACTGAACTTCTCACTTACATCCTGGTAGTTTCTACCACGATAATCAAATTACTTTTTTGTTTAGCTGTTGCAAGGAATGGGAGGTGTCAGCAAAGGAAGAATAGGAGGGAGAAAGTGTGATCTTGGGTCTTGGAAAACTTTGGAAGAGGGTGACCCTGTGCATGGTACTCCTTTGTAGGGTTTTACCTTTTCAGCCTGAGAACTCTTCCAAGAAATGCGGAGGACACGATGGCAATTCGTTTTATTTCACAATTTTATCTAGGGACCAGATCTCCTTATAGGCCTGCGAAATGCATGCTGCCTACATATAATTAGGAAATCAATGCGGATCAATTGTTAATGTTAATTTTTATGTTGAAGATACTTTGGACCAGTTGTGGTATGGAATCATTTAAGTTTTTCCTATACTAGGTATTTCCAAATACTTTTTATGTGGTTGCATCATGTCCTTTCTTAAGCAATTATTATGTGAGACTGATCCTTTATAAAGCATTACTGTGGGACTATTTTCAAGGAAAATAAATTGCCCAAGATGGCAACATAAGTGGGTTATGTTACAATCCTACGCTCTCAAAGCTGTGTTTGTACCACTGGGATACTGTGCCTCTCTATAAACCACTGTTTATTGCTATATGATACTTAGTTATCATACAACTGTATGTCTTACGAGAAGTTAGCTAAGAGATACACTGACTGGACAAAGTAGTTCAACTAGAAGAAAAGAACAAAACCTCTGGAGAGTTAGAACTGGTATGGCAGTTGGCAGACTAGCATATCCACGATGAAGAGATTTTCTTGACCAGTAAAAATGGCCCTTATTAGAGTAATGGAAGCCAAAATCGGAACCTTGAAAGCCATGCATAGGAGTTTGAATTTAATGCAGTAGACACTGAAATGTCGTAGTTGTTCTTAAACTCATGCAGTAATATGTAGGATGCTTTAGAGTTGGCCAAAACTGCTTTGTAGGCTGGTTTTTGAGGGATAGTATTTGGGGACATATAAAGTGTACCCGTGTAGGAACAGAGAAGGGAAAATGAGCAGGCAAAACTTTGAGTGCATTGAAATTAAGGTAAATTAAACCTGTCATTGGCTCTTTATCCTACTAAACATGCCACACACATAGTTTGAATTAAGTTATTGTTTGTTGAATGAGCAGCTTTGGGGTTGGCGATTGGATTTATAAATAGGGATGTTCATTAAAGATGACAAGATGGAATAAGTGTAAATGAAGAAGAGCAGAAGGCTGAAATAATAGCTTTGGTCGAAACTCACAGTTTGGTCATGGGCGAAGGGAGAAGTCAGCAAAGTCAAAGAAGAATCATTCGTGACGTTTGGAGAACAAAGGAGTACAATGTCATGGAAACCAAGAGAAGACCTAGAATGAAGGAGCAGGTGGACAGCATCAAAAGTCATAAAGAGATTAGGAGGACTGACACTGAGGTGAGATTGGATTTGACAAATAGGAGATTATTCACAACACCTGAGAGAGAGTTCAGTCCAGTGGAAGAGGCCAGAACAGACTTTGGGGAATACTTAAGTAGGACTGTGAAGCCAATTTATATAGGTCCTGGCTTAAGAGCTTTGGCACTGAAAAGAGAAAAATTAAAGCGTTCTAGCATAACATACCCCTACTTCATAATAAAAGACAGTAGAAAGAGAAATTCATCTAAGAGAACTTCACCTTCCAGCAACAATTGCTAGAGCCTCTACCATCTTTTGTGGGAGAGAAACCAGTGGTAGAAATGTGTCTTTTTACTACTGAAAACTGAACTGCCTGATTCTTGCTTTCTAAGTTGCTTTCCATCAGCATTTACTTTACATTTCCTTTAACTTGTCATCTTTCTGTGCTGACAGTAGGAAGGAAAAAAACCCATGCTAATCGACTTGAGATAAAAGTGAAATTTCCAAGACTGTCGATCTACATGATTTCTCTGGCGGCTTTTCATTGGCAACAGAGTGTCTAATGTTCAGGGACAAGAGGAATCAGACCGCAGGATGCCTGCCAGCTCTCCAGGGGATAGAAACCCACTTTTGCATGCATATAAATGAGCCCAGAAATAGGTTGTGAGATAAGAAGTGGTGTAATGTGATAGGGCTCTGCTCTATGCACAGGGGCCTGGACTGTCCTGACGGAAGGGGAGTTTGGATGCTGTGTGGCTGGAGAAGATAATGACATTAGAAAAGAATCTTTCAGAAGCATGATATATTTTCCCTGAGTGCTGTGCCAAGGTGGCAGGTTGTTTAATTTTGTAAAATATAACACTGAACAGCTCCTTTCCTCTCACCTTCCAAAAATGCTTATGTTTGCAAAGGGAAAATTTGGCATCAGTTTCCATTCATTTCAGAGGATTAAAAAAAAGGCTAATGTGGGTGTGTATTGATCTTTTGAAAGGTCAGCAGCAGATTCATAGGTCAACATGCTACTCCTTACAGCCCAGATGCTATGTGCTGGGGGGACCTCAGAAAGAAGAAAAAACAGGAATGTCCCACACACAAAATCAATGACATTTTCACAGTGTAACATTGTGTATCTGTGTGTGTACATTATCATCATTTACTTGATTAGAAACAGAGTTCAGACAATATAGTAATCGCGAGAAATAATTAAAAATATATTTCAATTTCATGGTATACTCTTGAAGTTAGGAAAAGAGAAAGAAAATGGGGGAGTGAAATGGATGAAGGAGAGAAGGAGAAAATTATAAAAGTAGAGGGAAGAGGATTTCAAAAGGAAAGTAGAAACAGAAAGGGAAAATTAAGGAAAATGAGACAGGGAGAAAGAGAAAATGAGGGGTGTGTGTTCAGTGAGCATTTTCTATGTTCCCACAACAGCATAACGAGCTAAGAGCGAGGGAAGCTAAGCAGAACAACGAGGGGGAAAATCCTAAACAATTGTCAGTGGGTTCTGAGATGAATGTGCTGGTTGGTGATCTGGTGCCCTTTTTACTTACACACTGTTCCTTACCTGGTTAAGGGCACAAGCAAAAGCTTGGCTTCACGCCAATATGTTTTAAAATTACAACTAGCTCTCTCGTGGTTTAGATCAGTGCTTTCAGAGTTTGGAATACATCTTCTTGTTTTATTTTCAAACTTGAAAGCAAATTTTTGAAATAAAATTTTAGTTTCCTTTAAGGTCCTTGAGGTTTCTTCTTAAGTGTGAAGGGATGGCTACATTTCAGAGGCTGACTTAGGTGTTCTAGTGATGTCACTGTACCAGCTCCTACAGGAAGTTGCTTGACATTCAGAAAGCAAGATACTGCATTTTAACGCCTTGGTGGTTTATTTTTGGAACCAGCTATTATTTTATTATGTTGAACTCTCCTCCAGCCTTGTACATTCAGTCCCCCCACTGTCTTTGTGCTTTGGGTGTGTCTTGGTGAGAAATTTCTACTTGGGTCCATCCCTCCATCTGTCCCTGCTACCTACAGTAATACCTACTACAGTCCATAACCCTTTAATGGCTTCGCTAGAACAGTGTCACAGGATTCTGGAAGAATCGTATTGATCCCTAACCTACCTCACCTAGGTCGCCTCATCTGAAACTTGGGCAAAATCCATCAGTGTGCTGCACAGTGTGCTAGCCCTGGGACTGAAAATCCCTGTGCTTTTCACCTGGTTCTTTTTTAAAATGGTCACATTCAGGCTGACCACTAACCGCTGAAGGATATATATTTAAATATACTCTCCTCATTTTAAAGGTTACTCTATTACAAGTTCCATGAGGGTAAGGATTTTGCTTTCTGTTAGTCAACTTTCACTAAGTGTAATAAACCTGTACCCCTTTGATCTCTGCACGTCCTTAACTGATGTAACACTGTATGTCTCTGAAACGCTTTCCTTTAAATGCCGGATACATATCTGAGAAGCCAGTGCACTGTACGTATTTTTATACCTATATACTTTTATCGCAGAATTCTCTCATGACCACTGGGAGCTAGCATCACCAGCTTGTAGACTTGGGATTAATGACGTTAGCACGTTGTATTGTAAATGCCCGCGGTCAGTGAGTACCCTTCCATCGCATCCTAAGGTAAATTTTTTAAAAGTATAGCTGTTTTCTCAGTGTGGCCTCTCCGTCTGCCATTATGTTGTCCTCTCAGGAGTAGTTTTAGACTCTGGCAGCTGACAACAACCCTGTGGTCCATTTGCCTTCCTTTGTAACAACTCTAGTGCTATTAACAATGACACACAGCACACTGTGTGCAGAGGCTCTTCTCTTCACCTGCAAGGAAATGATCAAGAACAAAGTGTTCAGGACGCAGGCATTTAGAAGTGTTAGGGGAATTTTGACATTATGACAAGCGTCATAAATTTCAGGATTGACCAACAGTTGTATGTAAGGTAGACAGAAGAAACTCTGTGAAGGCTTGAAGTGACTTCAGGAGCAATTTCCACTGAAAGATGAAGAGACCACAACCCCAAAGGAACTAAGTGGTAACAGTGCACTCTAACTGCTTTGGTTAGTGCCGAGTTAGCACTTCCAGCTCCAGAAATGCATGACCCGCCTACAAAGAGGATGCTTAGTCCGTAGAAGTTGGCAAACCATGGCTTGCCAGGCAAATCTGGCTTGCCACCTATTTTTGTAAGTCAACTTTATTAGAACATGAAAGCACCATTTCTGTATATAAGTTCTATGGCTGCATTCTAGCCACATGGAGAGGTGAGTGGTT
Source organism: Ailuropoda melanoleuca (assembly GCF_002007445.2). Classification (NCBI taxonomy): domain Eukaryota; kingdom Metazoa; phylum Chordata; class Mammalia; order Carnivora; family Ursidae; genus Ailuropoda; species Ailuropoda melanoleuca. The sequence continues at coordinate 58,269,166 of NC_048218.1, forward strand.
ATAGCAGAGACTGACCCCACAAAGCCTAAGAAAAGTCTGCCAATCCCTGCTCTAAAGGGTACAAGTAAGTGCTCAAGAAATGTTTAGTCAGGGCGCCTGGGTGGCTCAGTTGGTTAAGCCTCTGCCTTTGGCTGGGCCCCGCATCTGGCTCCTTGCTCGGTGGGGAATTTGCTGCTCCCTCTTTCTCTCCCTCTGCCCCTAATCCTGCTTGTGTGCTCTCTCTTTCTCTCTCTCATAAATAAATAAAATCTTTAAAAAATGTTTAGTCATAGAAAATATGGGAGAATAATTTAATTCAGGTTTTGGTACCGGTAGAAATTCATTAATCTATGCTGTGCTGCACCTGACCTAGAACGTCTCGGGATGAAGAGGGATCTAAAAAATCGCGAAGTCCAATTCCTTACTGGCTGGAACACAGCTAGGAAATGTGTCTGTTTTCTTCACGAACAGGTTGAGCTAGTGAGTGGAATGAAAAGACTAGACACCTGGCTGAGGGAACGATTTACCCATTTAACAGAACTGAGAAAGCAGCCTACCCAGAAAGAGATGTAATTGCGACACGAAGAGAAACCACCGCTGCTTGTGCTGGTGTTCGACACGTTGTTTGTCGTGTTCTTTGGTCCGAATTTGTTCCAGTGCGGCTAGTGCTTGGCAATAAGTTCCCAAATTTGAGCTCCTCTGAACAATTAAAAACAATAAAACGTACTTTCTTTCAGGTGTTATAAGCCACAAATTATACTCACTAACATTCGCCTTCCTCCAGACATTGTGAATCAGTTAAGATTTTACTGGTTTTTGTTTTAACAGAAAATGAATCTAGTCAGAAACAGGAATCTACTCAGATATTTTACATCTCTTCTTTATCTTTTACAGGATTTCACATGTTTTATAACTTGGGATGTATTCTTTCTTGTTCCACATTCTTTTGTAAGGACTAGTTGAGCAGATCCCACAGTTTAAAATGACATTCCCACTCTGTCTATTCATTGCAGCTGCTGTGAGATAGCGATTCATTGACTATGCCTACACAGATTCTATCACTTTCTCTTGCTCAGATTTTAGAAAAGTTTTGCCCAATGAATCAGGCATAATATTTGTATCAATTTGAAAATTTGTTTAAAATATATACTTGCAGGTATTATGAATGTACATCCTGAAGCTTATATTATTGGTACAAGAATGAGATGTTCAGAATATTCGTGGATATTATGACCCCAAATCTATGCCTTTATGAAAATTGTAGCACTAGCACTGTGCTTGACATATTGGAGATGTTTTTCAGATGTTTGTTGAATGAATACATGGTTTTCTTATAATAGTGGTGAGGTAAGGGTGTTCAGTGGCTATCCCTTTGTGCTATTGTTGATACTATAAAAACTTTCTAATTTTAAAAGGTTGGAAATGGAAAAACAAATGTGATATGGCTATACAATGGAATATTATTCTACAATAAAAAGGAATGAAGTATCAGGGAACTCCTAAAACTCAACAACAAAAATAACTCAATGCAAAAATGGGCAAAGGACTTGAACAGACATTTCTCCAAAAAGATACATAAATGGCCAATAAACATATGAAAAGATGCTTGACCTCACTGATCATTCAGGAAATGCAAATCAGATCCACAATGTGATAACACCTTATATCCATTAGGCTGGCAGTTATCAAAGAAACCAAAAATAACAATATTGGTGAGGATATGGAGAAATTAGAACCCTGTGCACTGTTGGTGGGAATGTAAAATGGTGCATGCAGTTGGCAGTCCCTCAAAAAATAAAGATAAAATTACCATATACTGACACATGCTACAACACGGATAAACCTCAAAAACAGTTATTCCAAGTGAACGATGCCAGTCTCAAAAAACCACATATTGTATGAAAGGTCTTAGAATAGGTAAATCTGGTGACAGAAGTTGATTAGTAGTTGTCTTTGGCTGGAGGGAAGAGAGTGAGATAGAGGAATGGCTAATAAGTATGTTACAAGTTTCTTTTTGGGGTGATGAAATGTTCTAAAGTTGGATTACATTGATAGTTGCACAACACTATAAATACACTAAAAACCATTGAGTTTTACACTTGAATGGATGAAGTTTGTAATATATAAATTATATCTCAGTAAAACTGTAAAAAGACTGGAAAGAATTACTTGTACTGTTTCATCATGCTATGCATGTCTTAGTAATACCAATTTATTCTACGTAGAACTTTATAATGTCCTGCATTCAGAATTTCATAGTCCATGAAGTGATTTTTATAATTTTGTTTTCACATTTCAGGTAAAGGTGGTGGAAGCTGTTATCATGAGCTCCATGATGAAACTGAGGCTCAGAGGGAGAAAAATAGGGTTAGATCAAGATCCCACAGTAAATGGCAAAGCCAAGATTTAAATCCAGTTCTCATTCCAAAGTCATTGATTTTTCTACTGTATACTTCTTCCTAATGGACAATGGTTTAAGTTCTGTGGGACATTCTTTACATAAAAGAATTTCTCTGGTCAAACTGGTCATATTTGGGATTAATGTGTTTTTGACAGTGGTGCAAAATAAATTGTCCTTTTGTTCCTGTTCTCAGAATAGCTTGTGATGTGTGAATGTCCCTACACTCTAGAAGCTTGATGATTTCCTAGATGGACGATCTAGGGAGAGCTCAACCAGGAAGAGTATTAGGGACAGATGGTTAGTGGCCTTACAGGTGATAATAAGGAGGAGGTATAGTCAGGGCAGAAGTCATTAGGAAAAACCAGCTGTTAGAAGACTCAGCGTGCATCCAGGGTAAGGATTCCAGGTTCCAAAATGTCCTCTGGGAGCTAACAGGAAAAACTACCTTCCCAGAAAACCTAACGTGGGAACATGGCTGGAAAAGAGGTGAGCTGAAGCAAGAGAGGGACCACATTCCTAGAACATGCATGTAAAGGAGGCCCAGCTCACAATAGAAGAAAAAAAACATATTTTATTAAAATTAGGGTTGAGATTCAGAGATAAATCTATCAAAGGGCCAATATGATGTTTAGGTGCAAACATGGGTTGTCCTTAGAATTTACAGATAATCTCTACTGTAAATAGGGATGCAGATCCCTATGGAAGTATCATCAATATAGATCATGGTGCAAGCAAGCATTAAACTATCATATGAGAACACTTAATAATTGTTTTCTTCAGTTAGTGGTATTTTGCTTCAATAATGACTTCTATAGGTTAGGAAAAGATGGGATTAAAGCTAAAAATTGTTTGCTATCCTTTATTTGGACTTCTTGAAATTATTGGCTTTAATAAAAAATATTCTCCTTTTTGTGTCCTGGTTCTTTATGATTTCCATGGTCCTGGGGACTCAACTTCTTTTTGACTTACTTTTCTCTACCCTGAAGCTTATAAGAAAACTAGGTGCTAGGCAAGTAGTTTCTAATCTCCATAGCGGAAGAAAGGATTTTCTTTTGGCTGCCCACTTCTTTTCCAGTCCTTTGAGGCTTGATAAAAAGAGCAGGAACCTTCCCAACCAGCTGGATTTCAAAACTTAATAAGAGAGAGCCAATAAGTAAGAGAGACCCTGAATACTGTTGTGTGTGTGTGAAAATAGCAGGGCCTCCCTGGAGGTAGAGATGCATCTCATTATTATTGGAGGAGTGAGATTACTGCCTGTCCTACTGAACAAGGGGATCGCAATCATCTATTAACATAAAGAAATAGGCCCAGGCCCAAGTCCAGTAAAATAATCCAAATAAATCTATAGGAAAAAAAAAGAAGACGACGAAGAAATCAGAAATCAGGGACCTGAATAATGCCTACTGTGGCAAATTGTAGGAAATAACGCTAACTCACAATTAACTAGCTCTTTAATGGTTTGCAGTATTTTCACATGCATATATTTTTATTACATGTATTGTCAATGTGTATCATCTTTAAGAAATTTTCAGTATTGAACTATTCTAAAATTTTTAATGTTATATAACTTCTAATTCATTGTCTCCTTTTCTCCTCTTCTCCCTTCTATTCTTAGAAATAAGATTCACCCTCTGGCCAGATTTTTGACTCCTTTGTACACATCAGTACTTCTCTGTTGAAGAAGCATCCAATATCGTCCAATAAAGCTCCCTACTCTCAGAGGCAACTTTTGTAGTAGGTAAATTCAATGTGCTAAATAAACACAGAGACATGCGTTTATGAATCATATTCTTGGTATCAGTAGTAAAAGACCCGTCTGAAAGCTCCTGTGAAGGTCTAGACCAGTCTCTTCCAGAGTGAGGTACAACTGTCTCTTTGAGAAAGTCATAGTCCAGTCGCCAGTTATTCTTCCTATGGCTCCTTCACCCGAAGCATATTGAACTGGTGCTGTTATTTATTCATTGTTATAGACAGTATTCTAACAAACTTAGCAGATAAAAACAGCACACAGTGATTATCTTGTAGATTCTGTGGGTCAGGAATCCAGGCATGACTCAACTGCATCCTCTGCAGGGCAGCGCTCGGGGTGTCGGCTGGGCTGTGATCTCATCCGGGAAGGACCTGCTTCCTTACTCATTTATCTATAGGCAGAATTCAGTTGCACGTGGGCTTCTGTACTCAAGGCATCAGTCTGTGTCTGCCTGTCAGTTGAAGGCCATCCTCACATTCTAGCTGCATGGGGGACCTCTACAAACACAGTTCGCAAAATGGCAGCCTGTTTCTTCAAAGCTAGAAAGGAGAAAGGAGTCTTTCGTCAAGACAGACATAACAATCTTATGTAATGTAATTGCGTACATTCCATTACCTTTGCTGTGTTCTATTGATGAGAAGCAAGTCACTGGTTCCACCTACACTCAAGGATAGAGGATGAGAAAAGGTATGAGTACCAGGAGGCAGAGACTGTGGGGGCCACCGTGGGGTCTGTCTACCACATTGGTTTATCCTTCTCCTGGAGCTGCTCATAGTGCTGCTTAATTTCTCCTCATATGTTTTCTCCTGCAGAATGAAGCTTGCGTGCCGTTCACGATATCATCTTATACTCCAAAACTTAAAATTAGAATACTTACCATACAAATCATGATTTAACTGCAATGATGTACCATAGCTTGATTTTAGCTTCAATGTAATATATTCATTATGCTTATTACATATTTAACTGTCTCCAATTGGATTCTATTTTTCTTTCTTCTATATCCTTCATGTTATCAACAGCTTCCCTTCTTCCAAGTTCTATTTATAAGTGTACCATTTTGTTTCTGCATTTTATTGTAATTTATTTTCATTTGTAAAATGAACTTCCAGCTTCCTCTCTCTATTCCAGCATCTTTCTAGTTCTCCCTTTTGAAGTTAGATCTACCTGAGAAATTACTTTCTCATCACGAACAGTCCCATCACTTGGCTATTTTGCCCTGACTTCTCTCTCCAAGGTTGTTTGGGTTGTTTTCCTGGAAAAGAAGGATCGTGATTATTCTGTGTAGCTCAGGAAGACAGAATGAAGATTAATAGTGTGAAGTGAGAGGAAGAAAAATTGTGACTCAGTTTGTGGAGCATCTTTCTAATAACTACCACCATGTGACAGTCTCTGGAAGTGCCCAGGTAAGGCCTGGCCATTTATCAGCTCCTGGAGAAGGAATGCCAGGTTTGCAGGGTCATGCTTTAGAAGACTGATTCCTCCCAGATCCCTCTTTCCTCCTTTGGGACATTCCATCATTCAGAGAGGATGTTTTTTGAGTTCTCCCACCACTACCACCGTCTTCTCTAAAATCTTAACAAAAATTAAAATACAGTGCAAAACAAAAAAAAGCCTCCTGGCATAGCTACCAAATTAAAACCTTCAGGATGATTGCACCTCTCCTCTCCAATCCCCACTTTGACCTTGGACTTTGCAATGTTGGACTTTATTCCCACCTTTTCAATGTATATATCCTTTTCTCTGATTACTAGTGCTGTTAGCACCCAGCTCTATGATTACTCTTAGCTGCATCTCCAAATCGCACTTTCATTTTGACTTTTTTAAAAAACATTTTTAAGAGATTTATTTATTTATTTATTTGAGAGAGAGAAAGCGTGGGGGAGGGGCAGAGGGAGAGAGAGAAGCCTCAAGCAGACTCCCCACTGAGGGTGGAGCCTGACACGTGAGCTGATCCCAGGACCCCGAGATGACCTGAGCTGAAATCAAGAGCCACCTACTGAACCGACTGAGCCACCAGGCACCCCTTCATTTTCCACTTTTTAAAAATTTTTAGTATGAGACTAAAGAGAAGTCCTGCCTCATTCCTTTAATTCTTCAAATTTATTTTCCCATCTATTTCATCAAGTTTAATTTCTCACATATGTCTACAACTCAGTTGAAGTGCCACATTATGTCATGCTTTCATGGTGGTTAACGAACCCTCGCGTGTCAGGTTAAAGGCTTTTCCTTGATTTAAACCATGGGCATGTATGTGTACGCTTTTTGCTACATTTAGTTTCCGTAGGAGTCAGCCATTTTGCATCCCCCCAAGAACGCTCCACTATGTTCAGTGTCTTAACATAAACTCTGCAATTCCAGCCAGACTTTAACTCAATGTTATTAAATTCCTAATCTGTTATCGAATATCACATAACAAGACAGTAGAAATTCCACCCAAATAGTAGAAAGTGTAAGAGTGAAATTGAAGTAGGTTTAAGATTGGTTACCTTTGAGAGAAGCATTATGACTGTGTTGAACTTTCCCAAAGTGGAAATTATGTGTTCTTGCAAAGATTTAGTCCATGGTGTAAGAGAGCATATATGATCTAGGATAATCCCAGTAAGCTAAGAGAAGGTGCTAGCTCACTCAATATCAGAATGACCTCGGTTGTTAATTAGCCACATAGGATCTGCCCTGGATGTTAGATGTTAGAATCATAAAGGCTTTCATGGCTAATGTCACATCTAGATTGTTATTCACACAGTTTGTGAAATCATTCACACTGTTTATCAGCCTAGTATTTCTAGGATTGAGGATATCATGCATGCAAAATGCCAGTGCAGTAACAGGTATACCATAGGTGCTCAAAACAAGGCAGGCCTTTCCCTCTCACCCCACTACCCACTCACTAGCTTTCTACTTTTCCCTAAGCTCTTCAACAATGCATAATACACTTAGGTGATAAATAATACACCTCCTGACATTTCCATTCTTTCAAGGTGGAAAATCTGGACTTGAACCTCTTTTATCCTACATTATCTGTTTGAATTTTGGTGGTGGGGGGTTGGTCTCAAGGGATTTGCAAGACAAAAATGCCAGATCAAGCCTTTTATATGGCCTTTGAAAATCATTAAACCTGGAAAAATCTATTTGGCCTACCAAATTTGCATTTGCCTCAATCATATTTTACAGTGTTACTCTCTTCCCTGGGAGTCAAATTTACTTACTTGTATTCCCTTAGTGTTTCCAAGGTAAATGAAAAAAAAAAAAGCAACAAACATATATAACACTATCCCTCATCATTACCAACACACACACACCCAGACACCCATTTGCCCCTCTTTCTGTAGAGTTACCAAGATTACTTCATACTTGATTTCTTTTATACCCCTACTAAATCAGCATGTTAATTTATTTTCAAGGCTACTTATATGACTGAATAGATGAAAGCTTGAGAAAAAGTTGTGATTTATGTGTATGTGTTGGCAGGGCCAAGGAAGCTATCATCAGCCTTGAAGGTAGCTAATGTCACAATATGTACTAGCCCTCCACAACCTCCAAGATCCCATCACAGCTCATCATAGCTGCAAACCTGGGTAAAGCTTCATCTCCCCCCACCCCCAGCAGGGCAAAGACTTGAAAGGGAACTCCTGAGTGGAGAGAATAAATAGCTGCTAAGTTTTCTCAAGGATTGGGACATCACGTGCCTGTTGATTAGTCATTTTGAGTAAGTTGTTTAGTGCTCTCACTCTGATCCAATGTGTAGAGGCATAACAACTTGGAAGGGAAAGGATATAGAAGTCCTTTGGTGGGATTCTTTTCACAAAATTAGTGAATAGTGATGGCTGGGAATATAACAATGAGCCAAAATAACAAGGGAGAGCAGTTGCTGAGGAGGGAGTGAGGTAAAGAGGAGGAGGGCATCTAACCCGGCAGATGCTCGTGCATGCGAGCACTTCCCCTTCCCTCACCCTGCGCGGAGGGAGCCTGAGCTGTGGAAGGACAGACTGTAGGCACTTGAAGAGATGGGAAAAGGAGAGACTGAAACTCCCTCCTTCTTCTCTGGGCCTGGTACCCGAGGCCCCTTGGGAACCTCGAGTATGTAAGTCAGGCAACTTTCAGAAGTTTTTTAGGGTCTTACATTTTTTTCAAAAGAGAGACATTTTTGTGCATCTCTTCTCTTATTTTTGCTGATTCTTCTCCATTTTCCCAAAACTCTTGGAGAACTTCCAGCTTTTACTGGATCCCACTGGGATGTGCCACCCAGGTCCACTGCCGTCTTCTGCCAATGCTCGAAGCTCCGAATGACCCCTCCCTTTCAGAGTTCATTACAGCTGACACCCAGATTCAGAATGTAGTTTGTTTCACTATGTAGATATTCAACTAAACTCATTCACATTAAATTATATTTTAATGGAATTTAATAATTCCTGGAATTCTTTTTAAATCTGAAATACTAATTGATGGTCTGGGTTAAAGACGGATGTTTGGAGGGGAGGCTTTTCCCAAGGTTCTGGCTTCTCCCATCTCTACTCTTCTCCCTTTAATGAAACATTTTTAGTTTCATTCAGCTTTGCTTCATCTGCCTACCATTTTGAGTGCTTGTAAGTATTTCTGCATTTCATGGGACTTGGAGCATTTTCAAATAAGCAAATCACAAATCCAAAAATGGAGCTTTCTTGCTTTATCTCAATACCTAGTTATTGATTTACTCACACATTTCAGACCTTGGCTTTTAAAGATTGTAAGACCTTTATAATATCTATTTAGAAAATACTCTTTACTTATGCTGATAATAGAAATGTGCCAAAGAGCTTAGCTGATTTTTAAATAATAGTTAAATAAAATAATTGAGAGCCGTTATCTTCTCTCCTCTGTACCTTGTTATACAAATGTCTGATTTAAAATTTTGTTCTTTAAATGTATTTTTAGTTCACAGAAGTGCAGTCTTATAGTAAATAATACTATACATACTCAAACATGCTATATGTGTTAATATAATAGAGACCACACCTGTTATTTATATTGTCAGAGGAGCTGGGTTTTGTGCAATCCTATGAATAATGCTTTTCCTGTCATTACCCTGCATAAATTTAAGCTTTGTGTGACATGTCAGAGATTTGGAAAACTCTAGTTCCATGTTAGTCTTTTACAGAAAAATTCACACCTGTGCATCTCTGCAGCACTTGTCTAGAGAGATCACTGAAAGGCCAAGCAAGGTTCAGGCACATCTGTTCAGTGTGTGCTCCATTCTTAGTTTAGGAGCACTCACGTGGCTCATGACTACAAACACATGAGTATGGAAACCTTTATGTATTACTTGTAAATTTGGAAATTATTATGGAAAAGACCTTTGTACATAGCAAGATGTTGAAATGAGTCTCTTTCAAACCCATGGTTAATACTGAGTGCCCAGAAAGTTCAGGGCCAAAAGCAAGGTGGCCAATTCTGAATTCATAGTCCAAAGTGAAGTGATGAACCATTGCCACAAGATTTGCAAAGGAGGCTTGAAAATACTGTTTTACGACCCTTACCTGAACACATACTTTTAGCTTATAAAGGAGACATAGTGGCCTAGAGAAGGGAAGTTGAGAATTTGAGAAAAGTTTTCCCTAGAAAAATGTTCAAATCATGTGAATTCACTACCTTCACGTTGCCCAAGGTGAATGCAGGTGGTGGGGGTTGAGGGGGTTCCTCCTACTTTGCAGGTATGAGGGACTTCAATGGGATCAATCAAAGAGCTTAAGTAACTTTTCTGTAGTTTAAGGAACTGTAAGCTTGTGTCTGACTCATGCTTGAGGCCATGTCTGGAGCTGCTTCTGCTCCTAGAAAGCGAAGAGTGGTAGCTACAGCTGCGACAGTCTTCATGCCCAGTGTGTGTGGGCTAAAGATGTGGGGATGCTTCCCATGGACCTGGTGTGGTCTCTTTAGAGGAACTTCCTTGGGGTTGTCTTAGATGCTGCTTATAGGAGTTGCCTGGAAGAGCTAGGAGACCTCAGCCAATAGAGCCAGGGCTAATGGAGGGATCTAGTAGTCAGCTTGGGAAGATGCATTTGTACTGTAAAGGGAGCTTCAGGTGGGAGACCCCAGCAGTTAGGAGGGGGCATGTGAGAAATCCACAAAGCATCTGATGAGCAGAGGTGGCACTGAACTAACACAGCCGGATAATACAAAGGGCAGATTACAAGGGTGCTAATAAAGCGATACTTTTCTATACAACCAATCTCACACACACACACACACACACACACACTTCTACCCCAGAGGAGCCAGGAGCCACAGCTAATGACATAAGAATTTTTTTTAAATCCATTTTTAGAGCAATTTCAGGTTCACAGAAGTTTTGAGCAAATATGCAAAGATTTCCCAGTTACTCCCTGACATTCCACATGCAAAATCTTCCCCATTATCAACATTCTTGAACAGAGGGGTACATTTGTTACAATTGATGAACCTACATTCATGTATCATTATCACTAAAATCCATATTGTTTCACTCTTGGTGTTATTCATTCTATGGGTTTGGACAATTTTAAAATTATATGTATCCACCATTATAGTATCATACAGAGTAATTTCACTGCAATACCCTCTGGCAACCACCACTCTTTTTACTGTCTCTGTGGTTGTGCCTTTTCCAGAATGTCACATAGTTGGACTCATACACTATGTAACCTTTTAGGAATGGCTTCTTTCACTTAGTGATATACATTTAAGTCTCCCTCAGGTCTTTTCATGGCTTGAGAGCTCATTTATTCTACTGTCTAGGTGTGCCGCAGTTTATTAATGCGTTCTCCTACAGAAGGGACATGCCAGGTGCTTCCAAGTTTTGGCAGTTATGCATAGACCATCCATGTGCAGGGTTTGTGCGACCTAGTTCTCAACTACTTTGGGTGTAAATATCAAGGAGCATGATTGCTGGATCACATGGAAAGAGTTTATTTAGTTTTGTAAAAAACCACCAAACTGTCTTCCAAAGTGGCTGTATCACTTGGATTCCTACCAGCAATAAATGAGGGTTCCTGTTGCTCCACAGACTTGCCAACCTTTGGTGTTGTCAGTATTCCAGATTTTGGCCATTCTGATAGGCATATAGTAGTATCTCATTGTTTTAATTTGTATTTCCCTGATGACATATGACGTAGGGCATGTTTTCATATGCTGTGTGCCATCTGTGTATTTTCTTTGCTGAGGTCTTTGCCCATTTTTTAATCAAATTGTTTTCTTATTGTTGAGTTTTAAGAATCCTTTGTATATTTTAGATAACAGGCCTGTATCGGATATATCTTTTGCAAATCTGTGGTTTGTCTTCTCATTCTCTTGACAGTGTACTTTGCAGAGCAGAAATTTTAATTTTAGTTTATCAATTATTTCTTTCATGGATCATGCCTTTGATGTCATATCTAAAAAGTCAATGCCAAATCTAAGGTTGTTTAGATTTACTCCTATGTTACCTTTTAGTAGTTTTATAGTATTGCATTTTACATCTAGGTCTGTGATCCATCTTGAGTTAATTTTCATGAAGGATGTAACGTTTGTGTTTAGTTTTGTTTGTTAGTTTGTTTGTTTTGGCCTGTGGATGTTGAGTTGTTCCAGCACCATTTGTTGAAATGACTATCTTTCTCCATTGTATTGCCCTTGCTCCTTTGTCAAACATCAGTTGACTCTATTTATGTGGGTCCGTTTCTGGGCTGTCTATTCTGTTTTGTCATCTATTTGTCTATTCTTCCACCAATATCATGCTGTTTTGATTGCTATAGCCTTTTAGGAAGTTTTGAAGTCAAATAGTGTCAGTCCTCTAACTTTGTTCTCCTTCAAATTGCGTTGGCTTGGCTGGGTCATTTCCCTCATTTTGTTGATATCCTCAAGATAACATGCTGGGCTTTTTATTGAGATTGCATTAAATCTATAACTCAAGTTGGAAAAATCTGACACCTTGACAATATTGAGTGTTCCTGTCCATGAACATGAAATATCTCTCCATTTATTTATTTTTGTATTTTGTTCATCAGAGTTTTGTCATTTTCTTCATATAGTCCTTAAACATATTTTGTTAGATTTGTACCTCAGTATTGCATTTTTGGAGAATGCTAATGTAAATGGATTATTTTTTTTTAATTTAAAATTCCACTTATTCATTGCTGGTATTAGGGAAGCACTTGACTTTTGTGTATTAACCTTGTATTCTACAACCTTGCTAGAATTGCTTATTAGTTCCAGGAGTTTTTTTTACTGATTCTTTCAGATTTTCCACACAATCATGTTATCTGTGAACAAAGATGTTTTATTTCTTCCTTCCCAATCTGTATAACTTTTATTTCCTTTTATGTGCTCATTGCATTAGCTAGGATATCTAGTACAATGTTGAAAAGCAGTTGAGAGGACACATCCTTGCCTTCTTCCTGATCTTAGTGGGAGAGCTGCAAGTTTCTCACCGTTAAGCGGTTGACTTTTTGTAGATATTCATCAAGTTGCGGTTTCTCTCTTTTCCTAGTTTACTGAGAGTTTGCATCACGATGGGTGTTAGAGCTAATGACTTTTTAACTCAGGAGATGAGACATAAGGAGTGATAAGAAATAACTGGCTTTTTTTTTTAAGTCTTTATTTATTTATTCGACAGAGAGAGACAGCCAGCGAGAGAGGGAACACAAGCAGGGGGAGTGGGAGAGGAAGAAGCAGGCTCATAGCAGAGGAGCCTGATGTGGGGCTCGATCCCAGAACGCCGGGATCACGCCCTGAGCCGAAGGCAGGCGCTTAACCGCTGCGCCACCCAGGCGCCCCATGAAATAACTGACTGACTTTTAAAAAGCATTTGTGTCTTAGAAAACGTGTAATTTAGTAACAGTAAATTATGTAAATTGGTTAGAAAACATAGAAAGCAACCATTGTACTTTCACATCCATCACAACTATGTGGGGTTTTTTTGAAAACAGAAAACTTTATATAATGTCTTAAACTTTAAATAGTTAATAATGGGACTATAATAAATTCTTCTTATCAATTCTCCTGCCAAAATTTCAGAATTTCCAATGCATTACAAATTGTAGGTTATATATATTTATAATATATACTGTATTTATAGTATATAAACAAATTATAAATTTATAAATTATAATTTCATTAATGGTATTATAAATTATAATTTATAATAGTTATAAACAATGCTTATAATATATAAATTATAACATAAGTTGCAAATATAATGTAACTTATATTACATTATAAGTTTTTAACAAAATTTCTACTTGAAACCCTTGTCTGCATAAGGGAGTGCAGTAAAACCATTTAAATCTGTTATTTTCTTGGCAAAAGCAGAAGAGAGGATGATGTAAAAGCCCTTTGAAAAAGGTGAGACAAACCATGTCATGTGACTGTTCTTGCTTCCTCTTCCTTATTCTGCCTACCTTTCAGATGCACAAGAGGACTGTCTTCTCCCTAGCAGTAAATGACTTTTGTTCCATGAAATGCAAGTGATTTCCACTACCTCTGAGAGAGTAATTTTTCCTTCAGCCATTACTGATTTGGGCTATCCAGTTCAATTATGTTTGATTGGGCCTGGCTCACTGACAGGCCAATTGCAGAATTATATCATCAATATATGCCATACATTAGAGGAAATGGTTTTTAAAATTTTTAGAGTAGTATGATTATTAAGAGTGGATGATCATTGAAATCCTTTTAGGACAATCCTATTGTTTGGATAATTTTAGTGTTTATACTTTTGAATAAAAAATCTTCTATTCATCTGCTTTTAGGTTTCTGGATGGATTTAATTCAGAAATATCCCGATGAAGAAGCATTCTTAAAAACTATAGTCCTTTGTTATTTCTTAGCCTTGTGAGTCAGATTTTTTTCTACCATTAAATATCAAAATAAAATATGGAAATAAAATCTATTGTTGAGTCAAAGATTTTGTAGTTACTAACTTAAAAATTTTGTGTTCCTAAAAAGCCTTGTTCTACTTAGTGGAATGTATAAGTTATTCTTGCAAATTTGATATCATGAGATAATTTCACATCAAAAATTTATCAACTTTATTTGAAGTTATTTTTTTTAAAGATTTTATTTATTGATTTGAGAGAGAGAGAGCAGGGGGAGGGGCAGAGCAAATGGGAGAAAGAGAATCTCAAGCAGACTCCCTGTGAGTGTGGAACCAGATGCAGGGCTCATCCCATAACCCTGAAATCATGACCTGAGCTGAAACCAAGAGCTGGATGCTCAACCGACTGAGCTACCCAGGTGTCCCTTATTTGAAGTTATTTTTATAGAATTTATTTTTCAAAGGTCCCACTGCTCTGAAAAACTGCTTGAAAAGTATTGGTCTACCTTAAAAGTTTAGGAAATACCTTGTTTGTCATTTGTGTTATAACAGTCTGGGTTTGGGATTAAATAAATTATCTGTATTTTAGTAAAAATAGCTAATTCTGGTGTTGCATTAATAACCTATTGATCTGAACACATGGATTTAGATTTATAATAACAATGTCTATAAAAATGTTTCCTAACATTTTGACAAAGTAAACAATATCATAGAAAAAGTATTTTCAATCCCTTCGCTATTGTCTGTGGACATGCAAATAGAAAACATTCATTACAAATGAGGCTCACCTGTTCATTGAAACAGTTTTAGGAGTTTGATATTTAGACATAATAGCAAATGAACAAATCAAATTTAAAAATAACCAGAGTAATCAAATCAGAATTTCTGAGTTTGTTAGGTAATGTATAGGTCAGCTAATCCAAGCACTCATGTGGTGATTAAGCTCCTATCACTGCTAGGTGCAGGGTGCTTTATGCAATGCAAATAAATACAAGAAGTGGTCTTTACTTTCCATGAGCCTAGATGTGGGAAGTGAAGTATAAACATAAGGAGATTTAACTAAAAAGATTTAAATCAGTTGAAGAGATCACCAGTAATGATGGCTGGAGACAGTATATTACCAACTGCCAAAATAATTCATTAAGTAATCTATCCTTTTCAGAGGAAGCCACCCAATCTATCCTATAGATTGTTATTATATGGAGGAGAGTTCCATATACGTTCTTTAAAACTTGCAGAACATCCGTTTTATAATTCAGCTCAAATTTCTCTTAATTTAGATGTTTTGGGAACATCTCATATAGGGCATTCCTTGAGATACAATACATATTTCAGTATGTTAAATCAGAATCTAGGCATTGTTAAGGATGATGTTAGACTCTCCGATGCAAGGTCTTTTTTGGTTCATGTGACAGGAAAGGCTAGGAAAATTAGACTAATTCAGTACAAGAAGTGGGCAAAAGAGATTTCAGTTGAAATTTTTTACTTTGTGTGGATTACAGGTTGAATCTAAGTTTTTGAAGTACCACATTGTAGCAAGTAATTGCCAGCGTAGCTATGAAATGATAACAATGTTGGCCGGCAGCGTGGGGGCGGGCGGCTGTGGAGATATTGGCTCCCTTTGTCGATTTTGAGCTCAGAATCTTTCCATCTCTTTGCTTTCTTTTTATAATTAATCACGATGAAACAGCCTCTTCTCTCTCCTTTCCTTTTCCCAGTCACCCCAACAAAAAGAAAGTTCTCTGATTCTTGGGGTAAGTTCCTGTCACCACTATTTTTTGTACTGTGTTAATTCCTCCTCCAAAGATTTTGATACTGGGACTCCAGGTCTTTCCCCTTTTTGGACCTCTTCGGATATCACTATCTTGTGTTGTCTCCAGCAGTGTGACATATTCTATTGTAAAGGGCATGACATGATTATTTTCCTTTAGTGCAAAGGAATCTGAAGGTTGAAACTATAATTGAATCAAATAAGTTGCAGTTACGCATTATTCGATTACTAAGTCTGTCTTCTGAGTTTTCCAAGCTAAGTCTCTCGTCACAACCATGTCCTCCTCTCCATTTTGTTCAATAAATAACTCCATTGTGAATCCACTTTTACCCTACCCTTCTAACATTTCAGCTCTCTGTATCAAGGAATTAAAGAAGTTATCCTTCAAAATCTACGTACTATTATGTAATCTGAGATACGTAAAGAATATTAGAAGTTGTCTAGTCTAACTCTTTTAATATAAAATGGGACAAGAAAATTCAGACCTGAAGAGGTAATCATCACAAAGCAAGTGGCAGTACTGAGATTCGGCAGAAGTCACCGCACTCCAAATGCAATGCTCTTACTCACCATTCCTCTTGCTAGCAATACACTAGCATGTTCCTGTCCCTGTAGCATTAAACTGTACAAACTCCAATATTTACTGTAGGAAAACCTCACTATTCTAGTCTGTAGTGGGATTTTCAGGTGTCTGGTAATGATTCAGTGTGGTATATCTTTTCTTTTTTATCAGGTGATAGAAAATTAAGCCAGATGTGAATAACTATTCAGTAGTCCTTAACAGATGTTCTTTTTTTTTAAGATTTTATTTATTTATTCGACAGAGATAGAGACAGCCAGCGAGAGAGGGAACACAGCAGGGGGAGTGGGAGGAAGGAAGCAGGCTCCCAGCAGAGAAGCCTGATGTGGGGCTCGATCCCAGAACGCCGGGATCACGCCCTGAGCCAAAGGCAAACACTTAACGACTGCGCTACCCAGGCGCCCCTTAACAGGTGTTCTTGATCTCATAGTAGGTTATTGTGAGATTAGACTTCGATTCTGAATTATTAATGACTAAGAGCAGGGGTAAGAAGGTTACTCTAAAATATCCATACACTTGGCCTCCTCAGGTTCTGGTGGAGTAGGAACTTGGTGAACACAAATATATGTTTGTTTGGTGGAGCAGTCATCAACAGCACATGATGTGGTTGTCTAAGAAAAATACCTTCCTTTCCTTTCTTTTCTGTAGCTTCCATTTCCGACCAGTCCGTGCACCTGTCTGCCGTCTCCTGAATGCCAGTGTGACTAATGAGTGCCAGAGGCAGCAGATGGGAAGGTAAGCTTTCCCCGTCTGCACTCTTATATTAGCCCATAGGACTCCTTGTTCCTTCCCATAGCATTCCACTCAATTGATCACTAAACAGTCAGATACAATGTGAGAGGCATTTGGTACTTGTTTGATACAAGGATCTGCATCGGAGTTTACCCAAGACTCAGCTGAAAGTATGGTTTGACTTCACTTGCTAATCTCACTTAATCCTGAGTCACAAAAGTCCTTTTGAGCCCCACCTGTGAAGCAATGCATCCGGAGCTCCCTTCCCGTGCTTTGCTCCAGGCCTGGCCATTGGGATTTTATTGGAGTTAATGCCGTTTTACAGTAGATCTGCCCTAACAGTGACCTCAGAATCAGCTTCATGATGCTATAGGCCATATAAAATTGCTGCCAGGTTCATAAAGTTGTGTAAAGAGGTTCTGAATTGTGGTAGGCAGGCATTCCCGAAACAGCTCCCAATTCAGGAACTCATTTTCTAGTCGGAGGATCAGTACGATCTTTCAAAGGTTCTTCTGTTCTTTCCAATAGTAGCTTTCCTTTTGGTCATTTTGCAGCTCATTAGAACCCCCACTAGGGAGTCAGAGAAAAAGAAGTAAAAATCAATTCTGCCTGTTTTGGTGATAGCAGATAACAAAATAAGCCATTGTACAATGGCAGAAGATGTGGGAGCTGCTGGTTATATGACTATGCGTTATCTGCACATCAGTTCTGGGGGTTCACCTTATAGCCATGGGAAACTGAGAAATGCCTAGGTACAAACAAATTTTCACTTTTGTAGCCATTTATATTTACTCTCATCTTGACTGTTAATTTTTTTTATCATAAGAGCAGTGGTAACAAAAACCTAAGCATCATATAGGTATGAAATAAAAATAAACTCTCTCTCCCCCTTTCTCACAATCTTATCCCCACTTGGGGCATTTTTATTTGTAGATCTCCTATTGGTGGACTCCCTTACTCTAAATAATATACCCTGTTTCCACTGTTTTATTTAACAACTCTACACAGTTATCTCTGTCAACTGTAAAAGATAAACTTTACCCCATTTATACTCTTTTTATGCTCATTTTAATTTTTTTAGCTCTTCTATCACTTACCTTTATAACTTCAAACATTAGATTTAAAGATTTATATACACACACAGACTATAGCTGTTTATCTATCTATATCTATCTTTATCTGTAGATACTATTTCTTGACTCTTCAACATGTAAAGTAAAAAATCTACCCATTATATTTCTGTGTTTTGTTTATGGAGTTGATTCTGAGAATTGAAATTCAATAAATTCTGTAAATACTATTCATTTAAGATGAAGCAAGAGTGAATGTACCTGTAGAGAAGGTAATATTTTCTTTGAGTCAAAAACTAGAACCTCTTGAAAAAGAATATAGCTCTAACAAAAAACTCTTCTCTTCTTATTCTCCATCAGTTGTTCAAAATCATGACCCTTTTTGGTTTTC
Source organism: Ailuropoda melanoleuca (assembly GCF_002007445.2). Taxonomy (NCBI): domain Eukaryota; kingdom Metazoa; phylum Chordata; class Mammalia; order Carnivora; family Ursidae; genus Ailuropoda; species Ailuropoda melanoleuca. The sequence continues at coordinate 58,287,642 of NC_048218.1, forward strand.
TTCATGTATACACTATAACTTTTTATTGTTGTTAAAAGAATCACATAATTTTACTTTATCCCTAAGTTTCCTAATTATACTATGTATTATAGAAAATTCATTTTCTTCCTGAAAACATATTTTTTCAGGAGTCCTTAATTACCTGGTCTTATTTGGCTCAGTTATTTTCAGCCTTATTCTCAGTAGCCATGCTGGGATTTTTACCTCTTGTACCCTTGGTTTAACCCCATGGTTCTAGTAACCCATGTATTGCTCTTTTTTGGATTCTCTTTCAGTTTGCTGTAGTACTTCCAAAAGAAATATCTTTCAGAAATAGTGGATTAAAGGTAAGGAGTAATCGTATGCCTAAAATTGTGACTTTGCCCTCATGCTTTTCTGATACTCTGAGTATATCATTCTATGTTTATATGATATGTGTGTCTGTGTGGGGGCAGGTGGAAGAAAAGGTATTTGCTGCATTGCCTTTGGTATCTAATGATATCGATTAGAGATCTGGTACAATCTGTTCACTACTCTTTTGTTAATAACACACACACCCTTTTTCTCTTGAAAGCTTTTAGAAATTTTTTCCCTCTGTCTTTAAAGTTTAAATTTTCTTTCACCTTGCTTGTCATTCTAGCAGCCCTGAATCTGAAGACTTGGATCCTGCTTCAGTTCTAAACAATGTATTCTATTATTTTAGAAATTATTCCTCCCTTCCATTTTCTCTGTTCCTTCTTTGGAGAACATACATTAGATACATCTTAGGTATCCTACAATGATTTTCTAACTTTCAGCTTTTCTATTAAATTTTCTATCCTTGTATATGTTGCTTTACATTCTGGGGAATTTCTTCAAGTGTATATTAGCCCTTCTATTGATTTTTTTAAAATTATTGATCACATTCTAAATTTCCAAAAATTCTTTGTTATACTCAGATTTTTAAAACTTTGATATAGTAGACTATTTTTATTTTATGGAGTCAATATCTTCTTAAATCTCTCTGAGCATACTAAATAAAATATTTTCAAGTTCTGAATTATTTCTGTTCATTTTGAGGTCAGTGGTTTGGTTTATTGTGATTCTTCTTTTTTTCGTGCTACTAGTTTTCCTCAAATTCTGAATATAATCAATTCTAAAATGCTCATATTCTTTGTTTTCTGATTTTTATATCTCTGAATCAGGATGCATCTTAGAATTGATACTATATCACAGTTTAGCTGGCAGTATTTTTTCTTTTGTGGTATATAAAATAATGTGTTCTAGAATTGTTAGTATCTTCATTGAAATGAAACAAATGATTTGGTCATCTGTAGTCAGTTATTAATATACATAAGAGTTAGGTCCGCTGGCATGGCTTTCTTACATAGTTACCTAGGCTTGTTTCTTCTAAGGGTATTTGCTTTCTAGGTAGCTGTGTGAGTGTTTTGGTTGGCAAACTTCATTTTAGGCGCACAAGTAGAAGTAGCAGACAGCCATGTCTTGCCTTAGTATTAAATTGAAGAGATCTATACTCTGGGTTGTGGCGCTCACACATAACAGCTTTGCTTTTCCCACGAAGATCACTCAGTTGTTTCATGTAGTGTTGAACCTAAGGATAAATGCTTCTACTATACTCAGGGGCAGGGGTTAGAAGTTAGGCATTAATTTTCATCACTATTCTCTAGAGATATTATCATCTTGATTTTTGCCTTTCTCCCATTCTTAATCTGTGTACCATCTAATTGTCCTTAGAGGTTCTGAATTCTGCTAGATCCCACCAGGTAGTAGCATTTTCTTGGTAGCATTTTGACTTTGGTTTCCTCCACTTTGATTTGTCCATCAATATAATCATATTAACTTCTTTATGTAGGTCTAGGATTGGTGGGTCTCACCCTTGCCTGCACGTTGCAGTTACCTGGGGGCTTTATAATATGTTGATCCCTTGATCCCATCCCTGAGATTCTGAGTTTTGAATGTAGACTTGCTACATCGAAGGTGCAGTCAAGATTGACAGCTATTGGCCTAAAGCAACTCTGAAATCTAAAGCATCAAGGAGAGGCAGGATGAAGTATTAGCAGTTCAACTTCATAGCCAAATTGCCTGGGTTGAAATTCGAGCTCTTCCTGTGTGGTCCTAGGCAAGTAAATTTCTGTGCCTCAGATTTTCGCATTTATAAATGGGGGGCTATAACCATAACAGTGGTTCATTGGGTTGTCATATGGATTCAATGAATTAATATTAAACAACACTTAGATCACAGTGTTATATCAATATAAAATAATAAGTACACCAGCTACTGAACATTATTTCTCCTCTCTCTTACATTCTTAGCTTCTCACTCTCTAACACTTTGAACCCTGCCTTTTCTCTGAGTCCATCATTCCATTCATAGTTCATCTACAGCTGTAAGTATGCTAGATTCCATGGTCCAACACTTGGCTTTCTTCTCCCCCAGCACCCTTGATTTTGTAGCCCTGTTGTCATTCGATGCTGCAGACCACCCACTAAGTCATCCTTCACTTCTCCTTGTCCACTCCTCGTTTGGACTATCAAATGCTGTTGAGAAAAATGGTGTTATTACTAATTTATGGCCTGGTCCAGTACGTGGGTTCTCAGCACAACTCCTAATTTTTTTTTCATGTGTCCCTGGTGGACTCTTCCATTCCCCCACAGTAATTTCTCCAAAGTTCTCTCCTTGCAGACTCCCTGTTGGGGCTCTATCTCAGCAAGAAACTTTGCCTCCTACTTCATTAAAATGTTAGAAGTTATCCATTGCAGACTTCCTCCCTTTTCTATAGATAGATCAGTTAGTACACTCAGGCTAATTTTTTAAGCCTTTTGAGCCTCAAGGAAGAAACATACCTCCAGCTCAAAGAAAATTTACATGTTTGTTTTTGTTCTTGGCCATTTTCATTCTCTTGGTCTCTCTCTTTTTCCCATCTGTTTCAGGCTTTTCATCTTCTTCACCTGGATTTTCCCCTTGATTTATAGATGTTACAGCCTGCTGTGAAATAAAAAAATCCTTTTCTCTAAAAATTACAACCTCCATGTTCTTCACTTCACGGCCAAGCTACTCAACAGAATATTGTACATTTACCTCCCTTCCTATCTCAGTTCCTCTCACTCTTGTCCTACTGAAATTAAACGTCTGCCCCTCACACTTCAGCAAGGCTGCCTGATGACCTAACTGCCCACTCAAATGAACTCGTTTCAATCTTCAACCTGTTAGGCTTCTCTGTGGCCATAGACATATGTGTACTTGTCTCTTAAAAGTAGCTTCTCCTTTGGCTTCTGAAATATTATTCTGTTCTTGTTCTCGTTTTTTGGTAATCTCTGTCAGTCTTCTCTGTAGGTTTCTTTTGTCCACTCACTTAGTGTTGATGTGTCATAATTCGTGACCTTAGCTCTGTAAGCCAGTGTCTCCTCCGCTGCCATATTAGCTGCTGCTATAGATAAACTGTGGCTCATAAATGTTATCTTCAGCCTGGTACTCACCCCGGGCTCTACTTCCTTAGATAAAACTGCCTAATAGAACTTTGCCATCTTGGTAGCATAAGGAACCTCAAAATTGAGCTAACTTTCTTTTCCCCCATCTTGTTTTCTTTCAAGTTTGATGAATATCAGTAATTAGTGAATGACTTCCAAGACAGGAATCTAGGAATCACTCTTGACATCACTCTCATTCTTACTTTACACTCCAGATGAGTGTTTATGTGCAGTTCCGTCTACTTGTGTAACTTCTCTCATGGGCCACCGCATTACCTACCTTCACTACTCTTGTATTAGCTCAGAATTTGATCTTTTATTAGCCACACTTACTCTGATTGTCTTCTAACTGGCTTTCCTACTTTCAGGCTTGCTTCTTCTGGTATATCCTTTACAAAAGAATTCTTCCCAAAAGTCTTGTGGAAGGAAATGGGTGTTTACCTGTTTTAAAATGAAGGTTAAACTTCCTTTGTCTTATTCTTTATAACCATTATAAAGAATGATTTGACTCATCCTGTGGGGGAGGTGAGATTATTTCATCTTCCAGGGAATGGAGATCAAGCAATTATGTCTTTTTTGATGATACTGTCCATCTTGCACTGAGGAAGAGAGAAGCCAGCTTTCCTCATGCTAATTGTTTGAACTACTGAACTGTAGTTTAAATGGGCCACCCAGGTTGCTATTGTGACAGAAAAGAAAGTAATATAAATTTCAGGAGAATACAGATTTGTGTGTGTTTGTGTGTGTGTTTCTTAGTAAGTAGTACAGAGGTTCTCAAGGTCTAGTCCCTGGACTGGCAGCATAATTATCATCCGGGGACTTCTCAGAAGCACAAACTGGGTCCCACCCCAGATCTGAATTAGAATTTCTGGCCGCGGGACATTGGCAATATGTGTTTTATAAATCCTTCAGGCAATTCTGGTGCAAGTTAAAGTTTGAGAACCACTGACTTCAAATAATGTCTGCCATGTAGTGGGTGTTGAGTAATTATTTATTGAGATAAAAGGGTAAATATTGGTGTCAAGAGATAAAAGGGCCTTGAGGTTACTGGTTGCCCTATGAAGTACACTATGGAAGGGCCCAGGAAACTTGAATCAGAATTCTTTGCAGTTAGTAGCTGTTTTCCTGCAAGAGGGACTTTCAGGTTGCCTACACCTGGGACCTGAGCCTCTCAGTTGTCTGGTCTTTAAAGGAGTAGACCCATCTCTTCATTTGCACTAGAACTTTAAAAAAAAAGAGATTTATTTATTTATTTATTTATTTATTTATTTATTTATTTGAGAGAGAGAGAGAGACAGAGAGCATGAGCACAAGCGGGGAGGAGGGACAGAGGGAGAGGGAGAAGCAGACGTCCTGCCGAGCAGGGAGCCAACACAGGGCTCCATCCCAGGACCCTGGGATCATGACCTGAACCGAAGGCAGGCACTTAACCGACTGAGCCACCCAGGCACCCCACACCAAGAACTTTCTGCAGATTTCCAGGATGGCTATAACTGTAAGTGCAGCCCATGGGACACCCGTCAGGGAGGTTGCCAGGAGCATTAGCATGGGGGTGGCTGTGAGTAGTATGAGCTGGAATAGGAAGGGGAGGATGCTGTCATCACAGGTGGCACCATTTGTGATGGTGCTAACCTGTGAGTCTGACCATAGCTTAGGTTATATCACAGACATAATGGCACACACAGACTAGACCCAAGCATTTTTCCCCATATCGCTTTTACTTAATTCTAGATGGCCCTCTATCACCAACAGAGTGGTTTAGACGGTCAGAAAGAAACCCTTCCTAAGCACTTGGCATGGCAGAGTAACCTGTAATCCATGATTAAGACTTGAAGATGGAAGGCATCAGAAGAGCTGAATGAGAACCACTGAAGATGAAAGTTTTTTCATGGCTAATACACCAGCAGGGTAGTGATTCTGATGTTACTTTTTAAGATGCCAGTCTGTTGACCCTCATTTTTTTCCCCAAGAGGGCCATGAAACATGATCCACAAATCCATCCTTCTTGATCCAGCTTTTCTTAAAAAAAAAGAAAAAAAGACAAAAAGAATCACCTCACTTCTAAAGGGAGAGCTTTGGACCCTGGATGATGTCACAAGTATACAAATATAGTTGGGGAGAAGGGTCCTATTTAAAATTAGAAGGAACACTCACCCACCACTCTTAAAGAAGTTTTTCTCTTGTATTTAAAGCAAATTATTATTGACACAAGGTTTGGGGGTGGGGAGCGCTTTTTTAGTGCTAGTCTAGTGCCAGCAAGGAAGCATGTAAACCCTAAACAGGGAATACCAGTATGATGCTTCAAAAACACCCAATTCACGAGCCCACGAAATGCTGGAGGCAAATGGGATGTCTCGGAGGCTCCTGTCTTGACCCTGTGCTGAGCTCAGTGGTATCCCCAAACTGATTAACACTTTAATCATCGTTCTGAATGCCTAAGCCTTGTTGAGCAAGTCTTTGGACAAGAAGAGAACTGGAGAGCTGGGCCAGTCACCCTCCTGAAGGTCACTGAGGTTAGTGAGAGGGGTTCTCTGCTGCTAGAGGCCTGGCTCAGAGAACACTAGCTAAGGAGCTTTAAACATAGGAGGTGTTAATTAGATACACTTGAGATCAGCGTGGACTGGCGTTTCTCAGTGAACTTTCCATTTTAACTCGGCCTGCTAAAAACAGAACACTCTCCCAACTCTGGTAAACATTGGTCAGGTGGGGGGAAAAGAAAAAAGTGTGGCTACTTCCTGTCAAAAGCATTGCCCCAGCCCCCTATGCACAGGAGCTGGTGTGGGGAAAACTTCCACCTCCCAAACACAACTCCGTGGGCTTCCTGGGAGTCAGCTGCCGGCGTCCTTGGCTGCAGGATCTCAGACAGCTGCTGAGGCAGGCAGATCCCAGTATCCCACCCAGAGAGGATTTGCTCAGCCTGTTCTCACTGGCACGGTTCAGAACATCCATGGTGGGATTATAATAAGGAAGGCTCTCCAGACCCAGGGTCTCTGGGGGAAGCGTGGGCGTAGGGGCAGAGCATGAGCCTTCCCCAGACAACTTTAGAAGAGGTCCATGTGAGGCTGTCTTTTAAGCTTAAATTTTTCCCAGGACTACTGGGGTTTCTGAGTATAGGTGGTAGGACTGAGAGAAGGGAGTGGGCTTTCTCGGTAGGTCACAAAAAACTATTATATTTAAATTTTCCCATGGAAAACATGTATTCTGAAGAATAACCTTACTGAGGCCAGAATTAGGTGACTATTAGGCCAGAATTTTTTGAAATGAGAGCTGTGAGTGGTCAGTGGTTGGGGTCAGTGTGTTGCGGCCAAACTAGAAAGTAAGCAGAGACTCCCATTGTGAACTGGAACCCAGTGTAACCTGTTTAAAATGCTAGGTCCACACTCTTGGAAGAATGCCAACTTAAGGACCTTCCACGTCTTTCTGTTCACATTCTGAGCTTTGACGCCCACAGAAAACCCAAGGCGTATGCTGGGATACCTTACCTCCTTTTAGGAGTCGAACCTCTCAGAACCCTCAAATTAAGCTCCATGAGCTTTGATTTCAGGGAGGGACTTCCCAAGACCCAGGGAGGAAAGAAACGGAGAGTGCGGCTGTAAGCCAAGAGCAATGTTTTCTCACCATGATTGAAATGTGGAATGTGTTCAGGGTGAGAACACAAATAGATCTGAATGACCCCGACCGTTTGAAAACGGCCCAGAAATACCTCATGTATGAAGCTAAGGACCTGAGAGAGAATAAATAAAAGTGTTGCCAAAGAGTGGCATAACCTCTGAATCCATGTAATCCTTTTGTGTTCCCTACCATGGTGCTGAGTAGGAGACTAGCTCTGAGACGCTGATCTTGTGACTCTCTACTCACAAAGTCTTCAGACCAGAAGGCCCAATTCCATGCATAGGATAGAAGGCCTTCTAAATCTAAACCCTAACAATTTCTGTAGCCTTAGCTCCCATCACATTCGTGGTTCCCCCAGACAGTGCTGGCCCATGGTGAGCGCTTGGTATAAAGGTACATGAGGTAAAGTTTTCTATGTGGATAATACCTCATCTTTCAAGAACCATCCAGGGCTATAGAGCCTTCACTTTGTCCTCCCCAGATGTAACGTTTATTATTATATACTTCTGTAATAGCAACCATGAGACTTTGAGTCCCTTATGCAACAAATACATCATTCCACTCTGTATCCCAGAACCTCGCATAGTTCCAGGTATTCAGACAGTGCATAAAAAATATCGAATGCATGATTGAATGAATGAATACACAAGAAGCTGAAGGACAAGGATGTGTAATGCCTTAACCAAGAACATATTGTAGAACCAAGGCCAGGACTGAAAATTAGACATTAAAATGTTAGCCCCTGCTCTGCTTAAAACCCCACCACAAATCTCTGCTACATGAATCCTTTTTTGCTTTGTTTTTCATTGAATATCTATAGCTATATATAAAGTGAACGCCTGGTGAGTGGGTGGATGGTGGTGTTCACTCTTATTTAGCGAAATGTGAATATGTCAGAATTACAGAAAATAGAAAGAAAGGGGTTTATGCAAAGCTGTCAGTTCTCATGTCTTGTTTTTTTGAAATCTGAGATGGTGCCGAGATGGTTCAAACTTAATATTCACATCCATTTTATCACATTAAATATGATCATTAGCAAACAGTGTTTGGATGGTAGCTATTTCCTAACTGACAATAGCCATCCGGTGGTACCCACTTTCCCATATGCCTGGGACTGATACAATTCAGATAGTCTGGAAAACAGTGGGAGGAAGGAAGCAATTAGAAATGAAGGGAAAGCTGAGGGCAGAGGATAGGCACCAATTTTATCTCACAAAAGAATATCCCTATACCTATTCTTTTGAAACTTATGGGTGGGGACAGAAGTACTATTTTTAAGTCTGTTTCATATCCTCAGTTGGCATGCAGTCATGCCCATAGGATGCGTGGCAGGAAACCCTGAGGGTGGGCACTAGTGTTTAAAAAAAGCTCAGGCCATAGACTAAGAAAACAGGAAGAAATTAACTCTAGAATACTGTGGATGTGGAAGAAGCTGGAAAAGTGGACAGTGGTAATGCTAAAAATTCAGTGTACCAAGCAGTATTTTGTAACAGCTACTGACACCCCCCCCAACTTAGCAACATGGCACTCTCACCAGCAGTCTTTACCATGAGGGGTGGAGGATGGGTAGAGAGGTGAATGGGTGGGGGGAAAGGAGGCCTGTCCCTCGGGATTTCCACACACTGCAGATTTTTGGGTAGTAGCATCACTCAGAAAGACAGAGGGAAAGAAAGTATTTGGCAATAATTTGTGAATACTGAGGATCCAAAGTGAGGATGCTTTGTTTACATTCTTAATTTTAGGACTAGTCAGTTACAAACACTAACTAGTCGTTCACTAAATTCCTGTCCTTTCTAAGTGATCAGCTAGATTATATTACCCAACTGAGTTCTGGCCAAAGGAATGTGGGCAGAAGTGGTTGATGCCATTTTCCAGGCCCACGTCATAATCCATGGCTGGGTCTTTCCTCGCTCACAACCTGTGTGGAGAGATATCTGAGCCTCTGGAGGAGGGAGGTGCCCCCAAATAGGTATGGTCTGGGTCCTTATATGCTCTACTTCTAAGGTGGCTTCCCAAACATGACACTCATTCCTCATGAGCCATTTGGGTTTTATATGTCATTCTGTGAATCCCCTGAGGGATGGAAGTTTATCCCTTGCAGTAGAGATACAGCTGCTGTTTCCAAACCTTTTACAAAAATGACTCATAGAGTCTCACAAACCATGTCCTCCCATGTACTGTCACCCTCAGGATCATTTTCTTCACATCTCGCTCCCGTTTGGGGTATGCAAGCAAACCGTTCATTCAGAATGTCAAAAACTCACGTGTGCCTAGAATAGTAATGATATTTAAATAGCCAAAGAATCAACAGGGCAATTTTTTGGAGAGAAGGTGTGAAGAAGGGAAGGGACACGATGAGCAATGCTTTTAGGCATTGTGGCATTCTTTTTGCCATTGATGCATACGTGTAATTTCAGCTAAAGTGCCAAGTCCAAATGCATGCGGCCTTCCCTATAGTTCCCGAAAGCTCTGGAATTTAACTAGAATAATGGAGCAATTTAAACAGCTTTCAGCTTTCAGTTTAAAGCTGGATGTTGAAGTGAGGTTATTAAACAAATACATAGACAAATAATGAATCTCTGCATATCTGCACTGCAGTCATGGGAGTTTAGAAGTTGAATAGGGACTAGGGGACACATACAATGGGGATGCTGGTTAGTACAGGATTTCCTCAATGTCCTGTTGCATATTTGAATCTTACTCTAGCCACACAGCCCTCTTACTTAGCTGAGTGATGAATTAGGAAGTAGTGCTCCAGGCAAGGGCAAGAGTGATCTCCGAAGTCTTATGGTTCTCCCACTGCATTCTGCTCATTGCCTGCTCTCAGTCTGAATTTTCTGTTGTCTCTACCCAAAGATAAAAAGGAAGTTCTTTCTTCAACAAAGATGATCCTGTGGCTAGTTACCTTACTGCATTTCCTTACTTTTCTACTTCCCCTCTGACACTCGGGCCATGTAGTACATACAAAGATAAAAGTTCATTTAGGAACTACTCATGATTACAGAGCCCAGGTCATTGAGGGAACCAAAATGCTGGGCTTCAGAAACACAGCCAGCCAAGCGTTCCCTGCTGGTGGCTGGCACAGAGGGAAAGGGATTCTGTCTGCTCATCCCTGCCTGGGGCAGACAGTCAACTGCTAGGGACAGAAAAACAAATTGTTGGTGACTCTTCCCTGTCTCATTTTCAGAGAGATTTCTCTTGAGTGTCCTGAATGACCCAACCCACAGGGCACCATGGTCACAGTCAGCAGTTGCTAAGCCATGTGTCTTTGACCTGTACCTCTTCCCTCCCTGGGTATCCTTTTTTGAACTTGTTTTTGGTTTAGAAACCTCCCTTCCTCCATGCAAACACCTCTTGAATATTGCTTTCTAGCAGGTTTCCTGCTAGCTACTTTCTTTCCATCTCACAGACACCCCAAACAATGGTGCTAACACAATATGGAGGAAAGATCCCTGAGGGACAGTTTGAAGAAAAATTTCCCAAGAAAACTACTCACTCATCGTTAGTTATATTATTGTTCACAGATATATTCATTTCCCTTTAAGAATCTCACCTATTGCTGTTAAGCTCAGCTGTGTGATTACTTGAGGTAAAAGAATGTGAGCATACATGATATATGCCACCACCTTCCAGAAGCTTTAGAAAGCACTGTGAGATTCTGCCAGGTTTTTTTTTTTTTCTGCTTCTGCCTGCTGCCATGAAAATGGTACATACCACACAGAGATTTCTCCTTTAGCTTGGGTTGGGGACTAAAAAGACATATGGAGCAGAGCCAAATGCATTTAAACAGAGACACAGAATCCACAGCCAACCTGCAGCCACCAACATAGAATGTTGTCTGCTGTAAGCCACTGAGATTTGGGGGTTGTTTGTGGATCCAGGAAAACTGATTAACATACCACCTGTTAAGGAACATTATGTATGGATTTTGTGAATGAGAGATGAAATTTATTGGGATAAACCTCTAGAAGGTTTTTGGGTTTTTTGTTAGAGCTGTAAGTAATGACCCTAAGTATGCCAAACCCCTTCCCCTTTCAATAACCTAGGCCACCCAATAACCCCTGAAATGGAGGAGCTATGATGAGGTAGGGGGAAGACGCCAGATCCTCAGACTGGGTAGGACTAAGAGGAACCAGCTGGAGACTTCTCCATAAAGCTGGACACTGGTAAACATCTACCCCTCACATCTACAGTAAGTCAATCCATTACAAGGAGAGTGGGATAGCTTTAGTGTGTATCTTTGTAATAGCTACGGAGATAAACTTGGCTTTTCTTTTTTATCTTTATCCTATTTTACTCCCTGATTTGCTAGGTACTGTTTCTTAGCAACATGATTTTGGAAGAAACATGGTCTTTCAAGCTGGCACTGCAACCTAAAGATGCTCTTTCCAATGACCTCTCTATTCCCTAAGAAGCTTCTTAGATTCCTTTTCTCACTCAAATCTTTTGAGTTCTTCTCTCTCCATGATTCAAGTATATGTCAACCTCTCTACATGCTTTTCTCTAGCCCCTGCTCTTAGTTAGACCTAGCACTTCTTATCTTAGCTGTGCTAACGTTACTTTTTGGTATCTGCTTTTATCAATTTACTCTTCCTTTTTATCTGCCTCCTCCTTATATATCCATCTTCACACTCACCTATACCGTTGTACTGTCAGGAGACAGTCCTCTGTGAATCCTTTGTGTTTCTGCACATTCTGTGAGCAGAAACACTGACAACTTTTTATTCTAGACTATCTTTTCAAGGAGGTATATAGCAAAGAGCCTAGGGAAATCGAGATAGTGTCTTGCTCCAGAGAAGAGGGCAGGTATGTAAAGATACTGTCTTCCTCCAGGGTAAATGTTGGATGGGCGTGCTTGCAGCCCATTATAAAAGATTGGAGTTGCCTAAGCTCAGGGTTCCTCAGCTCTGACAAAACAAAACAAACAAAAAACACCAACTGTCACTTCACAGCATTCTTCTATGGCTACCTGTGTCACCCTTGGGAGTCTTAGAGGACGCAGGGAGCTGGCACAAACATGAATCTCATTCTGCCTGATGTGCTGTGAGTAATAAAATTGTTTGTCTCTCACCCAGAAGTCTCAGGTCTTCTGCCAACATCTGTAAACTATGGCAGGTAATTTTTTAGCTTACAAGTTGGGCAAAATCTTGGGACCTCCACAGTTCTTGATATATACCACCTTCTGTATAATTAAAATTGAAGTTATGGCATATAATTTATCACAAATTAATATCTGTAAGTATCCATGTTTTTATGTATTGCATACGATCCCATTTCCTTTAAAAAAATAGTGTTGAAACAATACCCCCGTGGGGCACCTGGGTGGCTCAGTCAGTTAAACATCTGCCTTTGGCTGGTCCTGCTCAGCTAGGAGCCTGCTTCTCCCTCTCCCTCTGCCCCGCCCCCCCCCACCTGCCTTGTGCTCTGGCTGTCCTGTGCATGCTCTCTCTCTCTCAAATACATAAATAAAATCTTTAAAAAAAAATATGCCCACAACACACATAAACACAATTATCATTGTATCTCCAAATATTTAATGTATAATTCCTCGCTTTTGTAAAAGGTCTGTCAAGTGACTAAATGAATTGAAAACTGGGGAAAGAATTACATCTTTTTGTTACAGAATTATCAACCCATTTATACTCTGGTTACTACTGAGCCTCTCGACAGAATGGAAGAAAGCCAATATTGACTTCGGGCCTCCAAAACAGCAACCCAGATTGAGTTGATGTCCCCCAGAAGTGGATGCATTGGCTTTATTAAGAATGTTGGGAGGCATCTCATCTCTACTTATCAAGGACAGGGTTGGGATTGTGTCCTTTTCAGTGGATGCTTCTGACTGCCCAGCCCTGACTACACTCTCAAGTATAGCACTGTAAACATTGGTTCTTGAGTACCTCATTCAAAAAAATATTTTGAACACCTATTCTTTGCAAGGAAAGACTAGGCTTTAGGGATTTAAACATGTAAAGAGGCAAATTATAGTTTGAAAAGTAGTAAATGGTAGAATATAACTAAAAACTGCAAAAGCAGAGAAAGGCAAAAGGGGGGGAGGCAACCAAGCCTAAGGACTGAGGCAGGGGATATGTATAATACCAATATTTATATCCTAACCTAATTTGGGGGCCTCATCTACCTTTATTTTACTTCTGGCTTCTTAGACCTTGATTTTACCGGGTTGATGCAACCATCCATTACTTTTTTCTCTGTCCTGATATCCTCCTTTTTTTTAAAGATTTTATTTATTTATTTGACAGAGAGAGACAGCCAGCAAGAGAGGGAACACAAGCAGGGGGAGTGGGAGAGGAAGAAGCAGGCTCCCAGCAGAGGAGCCTGATGCAGGGCTCGATCCCAGGAGTCCTGGGATCACGCCCTGAGCCGAAGGCAGATGCTTAATGACTGACCACACAGAGTCATCCTTGTTCGGTTCTAGTACAGTCCATGGCAGGGCATCTATGTCTCTAAAAGACCTCTGCGTGTGTTCTCATGTGCCGACATGTTTAAGAACCCCTCCTCTAGGACCTTCTATAGCTCTAGCAATTCTGAATTGAAAGGGATTGTGCATACCATCAGCTCATCTTTGTAGCTGGTTTTTGACCAGTTTCTTGCTACCTTACCTTGACTCCCTCTCCTCCCACTCTGCATTTTGACTTTATGGAGAATAGAGGAACCCTGGCTAGGACTATGTGTTGTTTTGATGAAGACCTAACAGTGTAGTTCCAGAGAAAGAAGTAAAATCCCGGTGGTTTTTGTCTCTATCAGTAGGACTTGCACAATGTCTCACAAGGTAGAGAAAGTCATAAGCAGGATTTAATGCTAACCTCTGTCCATCCTAAACCCAGTGGAGAAGAAGAGGGAGGGGCTCAGAGGGAAGGAGAAAAGATTACAGCTTTGTACCTCTCCTAGTGAAATAACACAAATAGAAAGTGGAAAAAAGACTGGGAATTGCCATGGCAGCCTGAAGCTCCCCACAGAAACCATGACCTTCCTTGTCCAACCACGAGAGGAAGAATCCCTTTCTTAGTAAGTCTCAGCAGATACTATGATGGTTTTGTGGACTTGGGGTGTACCCCTGCTCCAGGCAGATAGCCATAGTGATGGCTCTCTTTATTTATGCAGCAAGTAGCACATTCCTGCTGAGTGTGACCAGACACCCAGTGGCTAGGATACCCAAATAGAAGAAACCCACCAATTTCTTAAAAATATATAACTATAAATCAACCGCACTCTTATATTTCAAACAAACATTTTTCCATGTAAAGCCAAGCAGCTGAATTCTAATCATGTTGCAACAGTAAGATTTATATTTAATTCTTTTAGCCTGCCAGCTAATTTAGGAGATCATCTAAAAACCAGAGGAAGTATTATTACACCATGGTGTTTATTTGAGTATCTGGATACTCTTAAAGGAATGCCTTGAGGATTCCTTCCAATTAAAGTTGCTGGTGGAACATTGAGTGGGCTGACTGTGTCCAGGCATCCCTATTTTCATGCCACTGTAATCTGAGACCTGGGGGCTGCTGTTGGATCAGTTGATCAACTAATCCAGTGTCTATTTGATTCATTAATTTGTTAAACATTATTGAATGCCTAAGATATGCTGAGGAGTACGCTAACTGGTAAGGATATGGAGAAAAGTAATGAGAAAAAAATGACATCTCAGGAAGTTTTCGATATAAACAAGCACTTACAGTTTCAAAACATTGTGAGAAGTGTTATAATCACCAGATAAGGTATATAATCACCAGATATATATACATATGTATATATGTATAAAGAAGCTTAGGTATGTATAAAGGAGCAAATACCCCATTTCCGCTGGGGGTGAGAAGACATTAGAGTCAGGGAAAAAGTTAATGGTGGCTCAGCTCAGTTCAAAGGATTTAGTAAGAATTTCTCAATTGTAAAATGTTGGGGTGAGTGTGTAAGCAGTGGATATTACACAAGCTAAAGAAGCATGAAGATACATGGTGCACGATGCATATGGTGAGGAATCCGTGTGTGGGGAGGGGTGCTAGTGAGAAAGAAAAAGGCCAAATTGAGGACCTTTGTCATTGTGCTAAAGAATTAAGATATTCTGCTATTCTGCATATGATGAGGGGAGGGGAGTTAAAACAAGATACTGCTTTGATCAAGTCGTGTGTGTGTGTGTGTGTGTGTGTGTGTGTGTGTGTGTTTCAGAAAGCCTTCAAACACTGGGAGTTGACAGTCATGGGAAGGCTCTGGTACTCTGCTGTGATTGCCGACAGGGACACTAGCTAAGAAGTAATAGATGATACGATTGTGACATGTATCAGTGGTTGGACTTGGAGATGTGAGAAGATACTGCTGAGAAGTGACATGACAAGATGACAGTGTGAATGTGGAAATGAGAAAACGACGGGGTTTTTGTTCTGGCTTGGGTACTTCGGTGAAGAACTTGTTCACCAAAACAGGGAACCTGGGGGGTTGGAGATGATGAGTGCCTTGTGAATGGGGTGAGTTTGCAGTGCCTGTGGAACATCTAGAGAAAGACATCTGATGGATAGCTCCATATACAAAGAGTGATTTATGCTGATGATGTAAATTTGGAACCTGTGGCTAGAAACAGTAGTTTATCAGATCTTCCAGGGAGTATATTCAGGGATTGAATATAAAAGTCTAGACTGTGTTTCTCGGGTGTTAGTGTTGTGTAGTCACCTGGGGATCTTCAGGTTTCATGCAGTAGGTCTGGGGCGAGCCTGATCTTTATCGTTTTGAACATGCAGCGAGGTGATACTCATTCTGCAGGTCTGCAGACCACATTTTGAGCAGCAAGACTCTGGAAAACATTCCAGTATTTAAGGACAGCCAGATGATAAGTCCATAAAAAGGACTAAGTAGAGGAAGTCAGAGAGTCAGGAAGAAAAAAGAGGAAAAAGGAGGCATACTGTCTTGGAAGCCAAGAGTAGACAGAGTTTCACAAATAAGAAAATGTTCAACAAAGTCAAAGGCTGCTGACAAGTAGAATTAAGACTGGTAAATATTGAATGAAAGTGGCAATTTGAAGGTAATTTTGAACTTAGATAGGGCAGTTTTTGTATCAGGAAGAGAACAGAAGGCATTTGTACTGGAGAACTAAGTAAATAGTAGGGGAGGAAATAGAGATAGTGAGTATGGACTAATTTTTGGAAAAACAAAACAAAACAAAAACTTGATTGTTACAGGACACAGACAAACTGGGTGATAATTTAAGAGGACAAAAGGTTGAAAAAGTATCATCATTTTTATGATAGAAAAGGCATGCAGTTTGTGGTAAGGACAATATGCACCTACCCCCCAAAAAAGACATTCACATCCTAATCCCCCAGACCTATGAATATATTACCTTATATAATAAAAGGAACTTTGCAGATGTAATTAAATTAAAGATCTTGAGATGGAGAGAGTATCCTGGATTATCCAGGTGAGCCCAATGTAATCACAGGTGTTGAAAGAAGGAGGCAGGAGGTTCAGAGCCAGAGGAGTTGTGACCACAGAGGTGGGAGTGATGCTGTTGCTGGTTTTGATGAGGAAATAGGGCTTTGAGCCAAGGAATGAGGGCAGCTTCTAAGAGCTGGACAGAGCAGGAACTGATTCTCCCTGTAGAGCTTCCAGAAGGAACGAAGCACACTACCAACATTTTGATTTGAGTCCTATGAGACTTCTGAGGTCCAGAACTGTTAAGATAATAAATTTATGTTGTTTTACGCCAACACATTTTTGGTGATTTGTTTCAGTACATAGAAAAGTACACTTGACCCTTGAATGACTTGAGGGTTAGGGCGCTGCCCCCTGCACAGTCAAAAATCTGCATATAACTTTTGACTCCCCCAAAACTTAACTTCTTATAGCCTACTATTGACCAGAAGCCTTACCAATAGCATTAACGGTCAATTAACACATATTTAGTATATGTATTATAAACCGTATTCTTACAATAAGGTAAGCTAGAGAAAAGAAAATGTTAAGAAAACCATAAAGAAGAGAAAATACATTGATAGTGCTATATTGTAAAAAACCCACATATAAGTGGACCCACACAGTTCAAACCCATGTTCAAGGGTCAACTGTAATACAGGGAACCTTAATATGGTAAGGAAAAGAACCAAAGGAGAATTGGGATGTGTTATATCAAACAAGAGGAAAGGAAATAGAAATCCAGCAAGGTATAACCACTCTGGAGGTCCAGTTTTCTGTAAGATTTTGTATCAGATGTGAGACTATGGACAGAGTAACTGTCCACCACCATCTCTTATGCATCATCCAACCACTTCTCCAAGAGTACATGTCATCGGGGGTGCCTGAGTGGGTCAGTCAGTTAAGCGTCTGCCTTGGGCTCAGGTCATGATCCTGGGGTCCTGGGATCAAGTCTAGCATAGGGCTCCCTGCTTAGCAGGGGGGTCTGCTTCTCCCTCTTCCTCTGCCCTTTCTCCCTGTTTGTGTTCTCTCTCTCTCTCTCAAATAAATAAATAAATAAAATCTTAAAAAAAATAAAAAAGCATACACCTCATGAAATCCACTCTTGGACTGTCACAGGTTACCCCATTGCAGCTGTCCTCAACTCTGTGACTTCCAGATCTTCTTGGACCCAATCCAGTTTTTTTGGTTGTCCGCTCCAGTCTCTTTGTGAACACCTGTCATGATGGTTATTTCTTTTCAGTGAAGAAATGAGAGAGAGTGCCTTATGGTAAATCATTTAGGAAACAAATAAGAGCAGGAAGTTTAGACTTTAACTGGAAAAGAATCTGGACTTTGGTGATCACAGATCTGGGTTCAGATTCCTGCCCTTACTAAGTATCAACTTGGAAGAGTAACATGTCTGAGCCAGTTTTCTTGTCTAAAATAGGGGTCATAATGATGAGGGAGCAGAAGGCTGGCTGAGGACAAAGCATAAACTGACGGCAAACCCCACCCCCCTCCCCCACCACTCCTGGGTGGGATTTGTGAAGTTCCTCCAGGAAGTTCCCAACCATCTTAATGCTAATGCCTTGCTAGAAGGAAAAACAACCTTAACTGGACAATGGCAAGGCCTCCGGTATCCTGTGAGTCTTCTTTAACATATGAAAGTACTTTCTCAACCCCCCTTTTTCCTTACCTCCCCCAACCCCATATTATATAATCAGCCACCCCTCACAACCTGGGGCAGCAGCTCTTTCTGCCCATGGGTCCTGTCCTGTGCTTTAATAAACCACCATTTTGCACCAAAGGTGCCTCAAGAATTCTTTGTTCATCGGCTCCAGACTCCACCCTACTGAACCTCACCTATATTCCAAAACTACATCAGGGGTTCCCTTCCCGCGGATAAAATGAAATATCATATGGCAAACGTCTAGGCACACTAGGGGAGTGCCGTGATATTGGCTCTCTTACTCATTTTAAGTGCTTTCAGAAAATGTTTTGTTTGAGAAAGGTGTGGCAGCTGCTTCAACCTAAGTAAACTCAGAAACTGACTCCCCTAAATAATCTTCACTTTAGGCTGAGTTCTTTTGGTTGTATAAGAAATTGACCAGTGGGAGGACCGTGGGAATTTCTCGGGCAGCGTCTCTTCTGAGGGTTCCTAGGTTGAAACCCAAATTGAGAGAGAATTTCATCTGTTGGCCCCCTCCGTTCCTACGTCATTTTATACCTTCTCTGTCTGAATGCAGTTTATTTCTCATCAGGTTCACATTCATATTTTGAAAGTCTCTTCCTAGCACACCCAGACCCTGCCACGCCTCTATCCCAAATCGGGTACCCGGGCTGCAGGAGACCGCTACGCCCTCCTGGTTTCCATGGAGACCCTAGGTGATGTCTGGTAGACTCTCCGGCTCTGGGAAACCTGAGCATTTGTATTTAAATGAGGGAAGGTGGGGGAAGGGATAGTAAAAGAGGAGGGGAGGAAACCGGAGTAGGGAGAATGGTGGAGGTGAGCCTGTGGGTATTCAAGGACTCAAACTGGGGAATAGAAAAAAATCACTGGACTCAGTCACCTCGCACTCTCAGGAGAAATCAAAAAGAAGGCAACAGGAGGCAGAGGGGGTGCCTATTTTTTTTTTTAAGATATCATTTATTTATTTGACAGAGAGGAAGACAGCCAGCGAGAGAGGGAACACAAGCAGGGGGAATGGGAGAGGAAGAAGCAGGCTACCAGCGGAGCAGGGAGCCCGATACGGGGTTTGATCCCAGGATCCCAGGATCCCAGGATCCCAGGATCACACCCTGAGCGGAAGGCAGATGCTTAACGACTGAGCCACCCAGGCACCCCAGAGGGGTGCCTATTTCAAGCATAAGAAATATCTTCTAAAGACTTATTTCTGATTTCAGGTTGTAAGGGACAGAATTATGCAGACAACTGCAAACGCCCTTTCCTTGTGGGGGGACACCCAGCTGATAACGCTGCTCAGATTCATTTCCAGGAAGCAAGAGAGACTTTGTACTCAGCCTTCAGCCCAGAGTCTCAAGTCTTGTGGGTTCGCTGCTGGTGTAAGGAGGGGCTATACTTCTTTCACTCTCTGCCGTTACCCCTATAATGTCACTAAATGAAAGCTTTGGGCTCTGGAGTACCTGCTATTTACTGGATGAATCCCTAGCAAAAGATTGGGGGATGAAGAGGAGGAGGAAGTGGTGGTTGGGCAGAATCTATGCTAAGATTGAATTGCACAAGGGTTCAGATGATGTCAGCTTTAATAAAGGTCTGACCTAGTGAATGTTAAATGTGGCTGAGTGATGAATCCTCAGAGGGGATCGATGGCAGAAACCTCTATGAAAGGACTATGCCGCTTCTTTAAAATATTAAGCAGGTGGCTCTGCTGATCTCTGGCTGCAACTCCCAGAGCGCTGGTGGAATCTCAGCTTTCTGCTATAATCACTTGAACATTACTTACTGCCCTAGATAACTGTGGGTCACGTGGAGTGTGCTCCAAAAAAGGAAGTCTTTGAAAAAAGAAAAAGCCATTAGAAGCCGTCAGAGTGCCTGCTGGTCTTACAAAGAGAAACCAATTCAAATTGTTTCATAAACACTTTCTGAGGTTTACTGTGAGCCAAGTATGTGCAAAAGGGGTGAAATTCTCTTTGCCTTCAAGGAGCGTATGGTCTGATTGGGGAGGCAGATACATTTGCAAATGACCAATGGTGACAAGCAGCAGGTAACCAATACCATGGGAAATCCAAGAAAGGTGACATTAATCATACTACAAGAAAGGAAAGAATAGTTTGTATAAGATGCCTCTGAGGTCTAGCCTTTTATAATAGAACGGAGAAGTACAGGGAAAATTTCTGTAGGGATAGAATAGAAAAAAAGTTTTACAAATGGCCTGATACAAAATGCCAGTTCGGTTACGTTGTCTGTCAAGTGACACGGTGAACTGGTTTTCCCTTTTTTTTTCTCTCGCTGATGAGTTATTTCTATTGCTGCAATTTATAAGAGACTTTGTATTGGTCTTAGCTTTGCTTGGCCTCTATTCCATTTTTACCACTCACTAAACCACAATATTTTGGTATTAGGAGTTCAAGGTTTAATGGTTTCATTTTAAAATAGACCCAGAGGCTAGAATTGTGAGAAAGAATGGTTGAAAAAGTGTATGGGTTCAGGCTGAGTAAGAACTATATGAGCATGAAGGGCATGGAGAAACTTGTCTAGTTGAGATGGGCCTGAAATGCAGGAGGTGTTGGTGCCAGTCGGGGCTCCTTTTCAGACAACTGGCATGTAACAATGGAGAGAAGAGTGACAGCATCACAAATGCTGGAGAAGTTTTTGAAATACCTATCACTTATGGCCTCCGTGTAGTGCATACTGTAGTCATGAGCCTTGCAGTTTTCATTCCAAAATTAGGAAATATTCACGAATAAATGAAAGGACAAGGAAGCCAAAGGCTAATTCATGGCTTTAAGCCTTTGGATGAAAGATACCAGGAGGTAATGGGATTAAAAAGGGGCAATTATTTCTTAGAAGGGAGAAAGAAAGAAAGTCATATATGCTCAAACTAGTCATAGTTTCTGTGTCATTGAGATGCTGGTTACTAAGGGCTTGTTTTCTAGGTCTTACTCTCAGTTGGTTAAAGAACATATCTATAATAAAAACATCTCACTAGAGTTTTGGCAATATAGTAGAATATTAGTATTTTTTAGATGAAAAAATATAAAAGCACAGAATGCCAAGAATCTACTTAATTTCATTCTTACTAATTTTTCATTCTCAGGCAGGTGGTTTGCCAGAGATTCTTTGGACTTTTCGTTTACTTTAAGGCCATACTGCCAAGCTCCTGGATAATTGAATAAAACCTCTGGGTTCTTTACTTCAAATAAACACCCACAGACACATGAGCACCTCATTTATCCAAGCGCAGTCCAATGTACATATATAATTTTGTAGTGGTAGTCAGTATGGGGTGACAGTGCCTAGAAATGAGCTTGGTAATTTAGGAAGTGCCCAGTTGACACCACTAATAGCTGGAAGCAGAGGCAGTGGAGACAAAATAAAATCATAAAGAAGAAAATGAGACATTAGAAATAGATGAAGAAGATAAAAAAGAAGGAGAAAAACCAGAGATGAAGAGGAAAGACTGAATAGAGCAGGATGTCTTAAGCATATAATGAATAGGCTAGGATCTTTCAGTTTATTCTCATCTTGATGTAAAGATAGAAATTTTAGAGCTGGAAAGGATCTGGTGATTATCCAGTCTGGTTTTCTTTCTTTTTTTTTTCTTTTTTTTAAAGATTTTATTTATTTATTTGACAGAGATAGAGACAGCCAGCGAGAGAGGGAACACAAGCAGACGGTGGGAGAGGAAGAAGCAGGCTCCCAGCGGAGGAGCCTGATGTGGGGCTCGATCCCATAACGCCGGGATCACGCCCTGAGCCGAAGGCAGATGTTTAACCCCTGTGCTACCCAGGCGCCCCCAGTCTGGTTTTCTGTTTCACAGATGAGAAAACAGAAGTCGGGAGGAGATGAGTGACTTGTCTAATACCAGAGTTGATTAGAGATGAAGCCCACATTAGCACCCAGGTGTCTTGACTCTGGGTCTACTGTTAGTTCTGCCACATCCTTCCTGACACTTGTAAAGGCTAACTGAACCCAAAATTTCTTTGAAATTTAAGTACTTTTCCATTTTTCCTTGAACTTCCAGCATCGTCTTTTTACATTTGGATTTTTGTGTTACAGCTTACAGAGTGCTTTATCTTATTTAAACTTTGTGCCTATTCTATGAGCAGAAAATTGCAGTTATAAAATGACCCACATGGGACTTATCTAATTTTGATTTATGAATATATTTTTCCATCAAATACTTTCCCAACTCTTATTTGTGGAGTACTGAGGTCAATGAAATATAAATAGACCATATTATTCCTATGCTTCTCCACCATATCACCAACCAGGAACTCATTGTGTTTTATGAAAATGAAACATATAGAAATAGGAGGATGGACAGCCTGACAATAAAGGCAAGCAAGAAGGAAATAATGATGGGGATAGAAAAAAAAATTTATAGAACTTGGTGCTATGCATGATAGCAATTAAATCTTCTGATGTTCTCAACATGTAGGATGGGGAAGCACTACCTCTAGTTGATTCTATAATAGTGACCCTTGTTATTTCAAGAAAGTTCTCTGTGAAGCGGATGAATTCAGTTCCCAGAAAGAGACCTAGGACTGATGCTGGGGAATAGAAGCACTTCCTCCTCACCATGAACTGCACTCTCCGAGGCCCAGCCACCCAAGGCAGGATGGTTTCAATCACTCCTGCCATCCAGCCATTGCTGACACTACTTGGCAGCCAGCCTGCCTCTAATGGAATGTGTCCTGCAGCTGGGAATTAGGTCATCAGTAATTCACTTAATAGCATTTTATGAGCTGGGCTCTGACACAAGAGAGTGATCTGGTCTTACCAGCAGGAGCTTTCCTTGATGTGAAAGGAAGGAGGCAGGAAAATATACCATCCTGAATAATCAGACGCTTTATTCATTTCCAGAAAGTAATGGGTGAGGGTAAGAAAACTGGGTGTTTCTTCAGACTTTCTATTTGATCTGGCCAGCTACATGATCTTGGGCAGTCTACCTCTCATTTCCAAACTTCAGTTCCTCTAAGATCTCATGCAGCTCTAACATTGTATACTTTTAACTCTAGGGGACTCTTCATGGAAGGTAGAAAATGCAGAATTTGTCAGGTCACCCCCCCCACCTCCCTGATGGTGCTCTCTGGAAAGGGAGACAGATGACCCTGCTCTCTGGCACTAGTGTGCTTGGAAAAAGAAAAACCCTGATTTGGAGAGTTTGCTAATTTCTATAGTGTATTCCCAACATGGCTGAGTCCAGGCTATCAACGATTTAACAACTGGCTAGCAAAATTTCTGAAAACCCTACAACTGGCTCTCATGAGCTGATATGAGCTACTCCAACACACCACTGGTGCTCGCCCCCGTGGAAGAGCTGCCTCAGTGAATAGTCAGTCAGGCATAGACACAGCTGGATTGCCCACACACCAGACATGGAGCACATATATCCTTGCTTTGGTTTTGGATGAAAAAATATTTACGACTTCTCCTCTTTGATTCTTTTCTAGCTGCTATTCTTAATTTACCTGAAGTGAAATAGGTAGAGAATTCTCAGAAAAATATCCATACTCATACAGCTTGTCACATGAGTTCTCATTTCTTCCACCACGTGTTCAGGGAGCCATTTAGCTTTTATTTTTTCTTGCCCTCCAGCACCCTATATCCTTCTTGTTGAAAAACCCAATATGTATCTCATGAATTGTTCAAAAGGTTCACTGCTATGCAGGGCTTAGAAGTTGAAAAAAATCACTAGAGTCTTTCTTCCTTTTCACTTGATGCTAGAAAAGGGTCCTCAAACTTAGTGTATAAAGTCCTGCAGTTCTAAGAAAATTGGGGTGATTGAGCTGAAATTAGCACCTGGAATGGTAATAGATAGAATGATGAGTCACTCTCTTTTATCTCTTCAATTGAATAATGTATATAGATAGTATTCAATTAACAACTATTTTCTGAGTATTTACTACATGCAGCACTGCAAAGCATCATAAAATAAAAGAGAAAGTTTAAGCTATGATAGCAGCCTTCAACTTATAATCTGGTTGGGGAGATAAGATTAACATGCACAAATTAATGAAAATCAATTAAAAACATTTTATAATTAAGTGTTTAATGATGTGGCACAAATTCTAAATGTAGCAGGAATATAGAGAAAGTGAAATCACTCAATGCAAATATTATCCAAGAAAACTTAATGACTGGCAGTGGGGCTTAAGCTGCCCATGGGGGTAAGGATAGTGCTTAATATCAGTTAAAGGTAACAGGACTATCCAGGTGGGGGGAATTGCATTTAAAAGGCTGATGGCCAAAAAAAAAAGGGGAGTAGGTAGAAATAGGAGTTGATAGGAAGTGGAGAAAAAAGTGAAAGCCCTGGCCTAAAACTGGGTCATAGAATGTTTGTCAGAGGGAAAAGGGTGATTGTACATAAATGAACAATGGCCAGATCTCATATGACAACACATTTCTGACCTTCAGCCTCTGCAACAACCAGTGCAAGAAGCCAGACCTCAGGCAGTCTCCGCGGCTGTCATTCCAGAAAATTCAGGACTTGGTCAGTGACTGCCAACATCCCTAATTTTTTGTCCCTCCGCTCCCTGCTTCCAAGTTAGCACCAATGAGAGAGAGAGCCAGATATGCTTCCCAGACCAATCACACAGGATTGTTCTAGTGAGCATACCTCCAGCTTCCCTATATTAACAGCCTCCAGTCAGAACAGACCTGGAGTCTTCCCCTTTTTCAGCGTAAATCTTTCTATTCCCCTGCCTGCCTTTGAGTCTCTGCCCAATGTGAGTGATGGTGGCTGAATTCTTTGCTGTGTAGTATGGTCTGAATAAATAACCTAATTGTCTCCTTTGTGTGGTCTTCATTTATTCCCACAGTGGGAGAAGAACACATCTAGAATAGTTCTGTCTCCTATTATTACATAGAGATACATAATCATATATAGTTGTATATATCTTTCTCTTTCCCTGAGCACCCTTCCTCCTTCCCTCCTGATATCTACACTTTGGCAGGTTTTCTTACTAATTTTCTTAGAAAGCCCATAAAAAATACAGATATATTGAGGTGTTCAGGGTGGACTGAAGAAATTAATTTATTTCCTTTGGGTCTAAAGGGCTGAATGCCTTAATCCTATCCTGACTTTTGAATCTGGTTACTCTTTTTCTCAACAAAAGGCCCTTTTGTTATTAGTCTTTTAATAATATGTACCATGTTATAAAAGGCTTAGTTTAATAATAATTAGTGTTTTCTAGCATATTTTACTTTAACACATCTAAAATGGTGATCAGAGTTTCTGATCAACATAAGATAATAAGCATTGCTGTCATGCTAGATGATATATTTCTGGTCAAGTCAAAGAACCTAAGTGCTTTAAATAGTCACTGCAACATGATCTCTGATAAATATATTGATTCTATTAGGGCTTTCTAAAATTCTGAAAATAGTTCATTAGCCCCCATCTCCATTCATACTTTGAGGATTTATGATGATCCTGGGAATCCAAAGTTGGGAACAACCCTTTAGTGATACTGTAATAGTTTTGTCATTATAGCTTTACTAATTCCTGGAAGCCCATCTCTTGACACCATGTTCCAAAACCCTGAGGCAAATTACTTCCTGGGTTTTATAGGGAGAATTTGATTATTTGGGATACTTAAAGGAATTTTACACCTCTACCTAATTTACATTAAGGGACTGGAAGTTGAGATGTAGCTAGCATGAATTTTTCTGATGTAATATGCTCTTTTCTCCACCGTATGAACAAGAAGCTAGAGGCAGTGAGGTGGGCAGCAAGATTGTTTGGCTGTGCTACAGCTCCCCATGTTTTTGTTTTCCATTTAAACTCTTGGGTCTGAATCTCAGGTTTGTAGACTTAGACACTTGGTTTTCCAGCTCATCCTTGAGCAATTTTGCTTTGGTAAATTTCATCACACCCACTCTTCAATGTTCACTCTAATGACACCAGCCAGAAGTCTGTAAGTCACTCTCAAGAAGGGGAGAGATTACTTTAGAAAATGTCTTTTGCAGATGATGATTCTCTTCCACAGCAATGTGTGTTATAGAGGCTGGGCCTTCCTCACCAAGGGATCTTGTCTTCTTCCTTCTGAACTTTGCTCAATCATCTCTTGTCATAAGTCTGGGGGGTGCATTTTGGGTCATGTGTTAGGTTAAGATGAGCCAGGCTGTCGTAACAAATAGACCCAGATTGTATATTGGCTCCATAAAACAAAAGCTATTTCTTGTTCATTCGGACTGTCCAAGGTCAGTGTTTCCGGTCAGCACCTGGCTTTCTCTGTGTGGTAATTCAAGAACCAAGGCTTCTTCCATTATCATGGCTCTACCATCCTCCCGGGCTTTGCCATCCCCCATTGTCTGAATACAGATGGGAAAGAGTATGGAGAAAGCACATCTGCATCCTATAATACCTTGGCCCTGAATTAGCATATATCCCTCCCCTCCGTATTCTGTTGAGATTATTCTAGTGAAAACTAATGCAAGAGAGCAAAGATACTTAGTTTGTTTATGGGCTAAGGACAAGAAAAAAATGAAAATTTGGTGAACAGTTAGCCATGTCTGCCTTAGGTATTTGTAGCCTCTGCCTATTTTTTTTGCTACCCTCTAAAGATATTGGAATATGAGCAGAGTTGCAAAGGAACCATTTTATATATGATCTTCCTTTCCCCGACCTCTTATTCAGCAGGTAATTGTCATTGTCTTTTATCAGGGAGGAGAATTGCGACTGATCAATCATCTCTAATTTTCTCTAGTTTGCTCGGTTATGAAGAGGATGGATATCTCTAGAGTAAAATGTCCTTAGCCATTCTCTCCTCAGTAAACTCCCAGTGGCTCCTTTCTGCTGCTGTGACAGCTGCTCTTGGCAGAAGCTGCTTTTGGCTCAACCCTGCATGCCCCGAGGTTTCTCAGCAGTGGAACAGTTCAGGGTTATGTTTTCAGTGCTTCCTTTTGGGGCCAGTTCATGGCCTCTGGGCCTCTGGATTCTCCCCAAACCAGCTACAGCTTGGGGCCCTGGATTAGGGAATGGCCGTAGAAACGTGCAGGCAGATCCTCCGTCCCTGGTTCTTCTCTGAATCCTAGAATCACAGGCCTATCTCCCCCTCTTCCCCTTCAACTCTCTGACTATAGTCTTGCCTCAGCTAGCTATCTAGGCAGAAAGGGATTTGATAACTGGAATCTATCTACGTTCTAAACG
Source organism: Ailuropoda melanoleuca (assembly GCF_002007445.2). NCBI lineage: Eukaryota > Metazoa > Chordata > Mammalia > Carnivora > Ursidae > Ailuropoda > Ailuropoda melanoleuca. The sequence goes on from NC_048218.1 coordinate 58,314,938, forward strand.
ATTGCCAAGAGCTGAATATGCCTTTGCTAGTAGAGAGACATTTACTATTTAAAAACAGACACTCTCTAATGATGGGATACAGGATGTGAAAGATGAATAGCACCCCATACTTGAGCAAGTATTGCTTTTCCTTACTGCTCAGACCATTGGCTTAGGATCCCTTCCATGTTTGCTGAATATGAAAGACCTTGCATGGAATCCTTCATTTGATGATTCATTTGTTTTTCCATTCAATGTATATTTGTGAGCACCTATTATACTTCAGGTGCAGGGGATATAACAGTAAACAAGACAGAAACATGATGTTATGAAGAGGGGGCCCTGTGTCCCCATAACATAAAGGGCTTCAGGGATGTGTGGATCCAGGGACTCTGAGCAGCTCCATCTCTCGGCTGTTCAAGGGGTTCCCTGGCGCACCCCCTTTGCATCCTTCTACTCTTTGTTGCATAGACTTTAGAGTAAACCAGACATTTTCCCGAGGAAACTGGTTTTGGTCTTAAACAGATCAACATATTTAAAGCACCAGCGAATTCCCAAAATAGTAGGGAAGACAATTAAATGTTAGGTCTTATTACTGGTAGCATTATGCTCTTTAGGAAGCCAGGGGGGGACAATTAGTCTAGCTGACAATTTTAAATTGCGTTTATTCCTAAAAAGCATGCTCAGGTCTCAGTAACTCTCTCATGTGTCTGATAATCTCTGCAAATCACTTCTCGCATTCCCTGTCTCAGGTCAGAAGTAGCCACCAGTTGCTTTGGGACAGTGGCAAGAGTTAGCAAACTTGAGTTGGTCAGATGTCACAGTGTAGCTCAGTCATGGCTGGGGTATTTAATGAATCATACAGGAAAGAGTGGTGAAGATACGGATGGGAGCACTGACAACATAACATAGGGATGCTGAAAGCCTCCGGCAGGCCTGGCCAGACAGTTCTCAGCATTCTCATGAGGACAGGGACATGGGTTCAGAGGCTGAGAGGTGTTAAGGGTGGAGAATGAAACTGGTTACTTTGCTGTTATTCCAACATCGTCGTCTTCCCCTCCTATGTTATACCTGCTACTGGACCCAAGGAGAGGGAGGCATCCAGATGCATGATTCATGAGGATTACAGCCTCAAAGTGAAGACGCTGTGCAATTATCACCAGGGACCAGAATCACTGATGAATCTGAGTGTTCAGTGAGGCTTCTTCTGTGTCTGGAACTGCAGGAGGTGCTGTGGAAGGAGGCAAGAGAAATGTATGATGTCAGGTCTACCCTTAAAGAATGTCTAACCTCCACGTGGAGACCAGACAAACACAAAGAACATTTGCAGAGCACTTCAGCTGTAAGCTGTCTGGCACTGACTAGAATGGCCCTTTTAAGCCCCAGCCTGTTCTTTACAGCCACCTGCAGGGCAGCTCTGTGGGATAGTAGAGGACACGGGTCTGTGGTCCAGCACGCTGAGATCCCAAGTGCCCCTGCTGCTTAATGGACTGAAGGACCTGTTTACAAAGTCTCAGAGCCTCAGAGGCTTCATGTGTAAAATAAAGAAAATGCTTTCTCCTAGGGTTTGAGTGACCCTTCAGTGAGTTAAAATACATCCACTACCTGGAAAATAGTAGATGTTCAAACAAATACAGGTGTCCACCACACATCTGTATGGCTGTCCCACAAGAATCTCAGGCAAAGTGTTTAAACCAGACATGGCCTCTTCTGCCCCGCCCCACCCCACACCTTGAAGCTTGCTTGTCTATTTGACTTCCAGTTTCTGTTTCTGGCAACATGCTTTTTCTGGTCATCAAGGCTTGAACCTGTCACATCATCTATGATCAAACTCACCTCCATATCCGATCTGTTTCAAAATTCTTCCTATTGTTTTACTTTACTTCCAGTGCCTCTCGAAGAAGAGGTCAGTGGCGAGGGGATGGTGAAATAGATAAAGGGATTAAGAGGTACAAACTTCAGATCCAGAGGGTCATGGATGGGCTTGTCCGTGAACCTAGGGGGAAAAGGTCATCATTTTCATAAATTCTGAAATGTATCTTGACTCAAACAGGTTGTATTTGTCATCCCTTTGCTTTTGTTTCTTCTGCTGCCATGTAGGCATAGGATTGTTTTGTTGTTGTTATTTTGTTTTGTTTTGTTTTATCATTTTCCGTGCAAAAATACAACAGCCTCCTAACTCATCATCTTCCAGTTCGTTTCATTCTCTGCACCCCTGTCACAGAGATCTTAAAACCTAGTTCCAATCATGCCATTTCCCCAATCTACAATGTTCAGCACTTCCAAATTTATTTCAAATAAACTAAAGATTCTTAACTTAGCTCTCTAGACTAGCTTTGGAACTTTATTATTTTTTTTTAAAGATTTTATTTATTTATTTGACAGAGATAGAGACAGCCAGAGAGAGAGGGAACACAAGCAGGGGGAGTGGGAGAGGAAGAAGCAGGCTCATAGCAGAGGAGCTTGATGTGGGACTCGATCCCACAACGCTGGGATCATGCACTGAGCCGAAGGCAGACGCTTAACTGCTGTGCCACCCAGGCGCCCCTAGCTTTGGAACTTTAAAAGGAAGTGACAGATCACTCCCTCCACATTCTCTATGCTCCAGTGAAATCGATTGCTCACTCTTCTTTAAATATACTATCAAAAAAATTAGTTGAGTCTTTTATAATATAAAACATTAGGGGAAAAATACAAAACAAATCACCAGTGGACATAAAATGCAGATTTTATCACAAAGTTTCACTCCAAGATATTCCTCCCACTTGCACACATCTTTGTATTCTCTAGACTCCTCCAAACATAATTCATAACAACCTAAGTTAGTGGATGCTGAGATAGGTTAGCTCTAGACCAACCATTGTTAAAAAAGAAAAAAAGAGTCAACTTTTGTTGCTATTTCAACATGAAAACCCCAGAGAATCCCTTTTTATAAAATCCAATCTTATTAAGCGAAGCTCCCTTCCTTGCAGCAGTTCACTGGACTGTTTGGCAGACTTGATGGCCTGTGTGTGGGTGTACACCCCTCCCTTCTCTGAGAATGCCCTCGCCTACTTTAACACATGGGGTGGACTACTCACCAGCACACGGCTGCTGCCCTCTCCTTCCTGATCTTTACCAACTGGATAATGAGCAATAGCCAATACAACCTGGGTCAATCAGATTTCCTCCCCAGACATTTGACGTGGAACAGAGAGATTGTGAGTTAGTCATGACATGCAGATGGAACTCCCAGATATAAATGGCAGGAACTGTTACGGGAATGCAAAAAGCTATTCTGTAACCAGAAAGAAGACCAAAGTCGATGATCTGCAAAAAGCAAGAATAAGAGAGAATGAAAATGTCCTAATGCTTTGTCAGTTCCTGGCTTCAGACCTTCCAGGGGTCTGGCTCCCTTCCTTTCCTGGAATTTCTGAGAGACACTTCTCTGCCTCCCCTTCCCACTTTATTACGGTTAAGCTAACTTGAGTGGTGTCTCATACTGACAACCCAGACTCCTAACTAATACAATAACCTGATTCCAGGCTGATACTCTGTGGGCTCCCCCCCCTCAATCATTCCGTACAATCAGCTGAGCATCTCCTATATGCCAGATACTCTGTTAGCCTTCCTGCAGGGGCTTCTAAAGAAAGACAAAAAGATAGGGGCGCCTGGGTGGTGCAATCGTTAAGCATCTGCCTTCGGCTCAGGGCGTGATCCCAGGGTCCTGGGATCGAGCCCCGCATCGGGCTCCTCCGCTGGGAGCCTGCTTCTTCCTCTCCCACTCCCCCCTGCTTGTGTTCCCTCTCTCGCTGGCTGTCTCTGTCAAATAAATAAATAAAATCTTAAAAAAAAAAAAGACAAAGAGATAATTGTAATTTAGTAAAAGAAATCCTCCACCAGACATACGTGCAAAATAGATAGACCTGGCAAATAAATGAAGATGGGGGGCATAGATATTTTGAAAGTAAATGGTGCCATAACTAAGCCTTGAGTCAAGGTTTTCTCAAGCAAAGGAGGAAAGGATGCCAAAATGTGCAGAGGTGTCGAGGCAAGAAGAGTTGCATTTCTTCTGGGAACTGTAAGTCACTTCTTACATCTGGAGTCCAGTGGATATACATTCAGTTTTTCCAGGCAGAGAAGGGTGGCAAGACGTTAAGGCCTGGGCCAGATGTAGAGAGTATTGTCTGCCATATATGGAGTCTCTCTTTAGGTGGTGGAAGAATCATTGAAATTTTTAGGCACCAGATTTAAGGCCTTATTTACAATAGCTCAGGCACCTCAATTTTGGGTAGCTCTTATTATTAACTGCCTTAGGATTCAGGGGCAGTTCTGGCTATGCCTTTCTCTGAAGTAATCGCTTTTGACACATGGGTAGAACTCCTGTTCCCCTGTCCTTAACTGATTGCTTAGTTTACGATTCTCTCTTCAATGTGTTCTCTTTCTCTCTCTCTTTCTCATCATACACACCCAGATCTTTTCATTCATGTTCATAATTCTGTATTTTAATATCTTTTGTGATTTATCTCTTAACATAAATCATTTTCTAATTTATTTTTACAGTAATTATTACAATTAAATTTTAATAGTAACCACATAGCAATTAATCTCATTACAATTAAAAGTGATATGAAGTCGGAAGGGATATAAAATATTTTGGATGTCAAGTTGGGCCCCAAAAGGATCTCCACAAACTAGAGTGCTTGTTGAATGCTAAGAATATCCACGTAATAGAGATAAAATGTAAGGTCTACACCTGGTCCTAAAAAGCCAAGTACCCAATAATAGTATGGGAGACAGCCCAAGCAGGAGAGCTTTTAGTTATCTGTAAGCTCTGTGTGAGTCTGCAGTATGCTATGGTCTTTCTTCAAAGTAAAAATGTCTCCGGGTCTATTAGATACATACCTGTCTTAAAAGCAGGAGCCAATATAGTCCCACCGTTCTTGAATACTGGGCCCATGACATGAAGAATGTGGAACTCATTTAGGCTCATCACACTTTCAGAAAGATATAGAAAAGTCTTTACATGTTCAGAGAACTATGAATGAGATCATGAGGAGACTCAAAAAAATTGAGGATTTATGATATTTAGCTTGGAGAAAAGAGGATTCGGCTATTTTAAAATATGCAGAGAACTGTCATACAGAAGAACAGGGGTCAGATTTGTTCTTTATAGCCCCAAATGGAAGATGTAGGACCAACAGGATTGAGTGAGAGATATGTAGACAGACCTTTTCCCTGGGGGTAAATCTGTCTGATGACAGAATGAGCTGCCTCAGGTAGGGTAGTGATTTCTCCATCCCTAGAAGTATTCAAGCTTAGGGCACAGGACTACCTATGAGCTTACTATAAAAGGGATTTGAGCTTTGTCACTATTTTGGGGTTAGGTTCCTAAAGTTTCTTTAGAGACGATATTATTTAAACTGACAAGAATAACCACTTACACCACTCTTACTCTGAAAAGCCTTTCCTATCCTTTGAGGCAGATAAAATCCTTCAAATAAGCTTTCTGTCTGTGTAATATAGAGTCACCCTTTGCGTAATATAAAGTCATATAGAAAAAAAATAAATTCATACCGTACTTACTGCCCTTCTCTTTTAATATTTTTCACTGCAGTGTAATGGTTACAAATATGTTTTATCACCTCTCATAGACTATACATTCCCTAAGGGCAGAGAACTATCTTATTCACTTGGGTATCCCCTAAAGTGCTTTACACAAACCATATACTTAATAAATGCTTGCTGAATGAATGAAAGAATGAATGTTGTTGATTAAAGACAAATAAAGGCAAACATCCAGAGGAGTTTTATTAATATTAATTCTTCTTTAAATTTTTATGAAATAATTTCAAACTTGAAGTACAATTCAAAGGGCATCCATATTCCCTTCACCCAGATTTCTCGCTGTTAACATTTCACGGTATTTGCTCAATCTCTCTACCTCCCTCCCTCCTGCTCTCTCCATCTCTCTGTATGTATGTCAAAAATGTGCATACATTTACATCATAGACATGTATTTTCATATATATGTGTGTGTACACACATACTCACATAGACGTTTACACATATATACACAATATATTCTACTTCCATTATCATTAGTATTTTGTTAACCATTTGAGAGCAAGCTGAAACAGTATTCCCCATCACCCCAAAACACTCCAATTTACCAAATCAGGCAAATTCACTTACACAACCATTGTACAAGCCTTTAAGTCAAACATCAGTAATGATATCACGCTTTTGTCCAAAACACAGATCCTATTCAATTTTGCACACTGTCCCAGTGATGACTCTTCTTTTCTTCTGGTCCAGGATGGCATCCAGGAACTCCTTGCATTTTGTTGTCATGTCTCTTCAGTCTCTTCCAGTCTGTGTACAATTCCTCATTCTTTCCCTGTCTTTCATGTTCTCAATAGGCAATGGAGGGTCTGCAGTTGAGCTGCTTAATATGGCAGCCACTAGCCACATTTGGTTATTTAAATTAAAACTACTTTATATTAAATAAAATTAATAATACCATTTTTAGTCACACTAGCAATTTCAAGCATTCAATAATCACATGTGGTTCATGGTTACCAAATGGGATAGCACAACCATAGGACATTTCCATCATTGCAGGAAGTTTGTTGGAATTCGGTGATCTTCAGAATGACCTTCAACCTGGGCTTCTCCGGTGTTTCCTCATGACCAGCCTCAGGTCATTCTGTCTTTGCAGGAATACCACAGAAATGATACTGTGCTCTTCTCAGTGCATCACATAAGGGAATATTCTCTATAATACCTCTGTTTAATTTGACTTTTTATTCCATACTATCATCAGCAATGCTTACTGAGTTCTGCTCTGTATATGGCAATATGACATTACAACAAAGCACATACTTCAATCCTTGATATCGAGGAACTTGTCAGCCAAGAAGCTGGATATAGTTTAGTTGCTAAGAGTCCGAGCTTCAGCCACAGTGAACTATATTTGAATTCTAGCACTGCCATTTTATAGCATAATCTCCCGGTTCAAGCAACATGCCTGTGTTGATTGCATACTCAAGTGCATGCCATTGCAGGAAGTAAGTTTATTGAAGCAGAGACCGAGACCTTCTTGGTATCCTTTATGGCACCTGAGTTAGATAGGTGTCCCAATCACAGGAGACTGACGGACTAGAAGAACCCATAAATGCTGTGATGATTCAAAGACTTTATAAAGTTTAGTCACAAAATTTAGGAATGCTGTTTTGTGTCAAATGCTCCTGATAATTCTAAATGAAAGTTGTGTATTAATGGGATGGATTATATTGAACTCCTCCATCCTGATTGCAGACCTACTTATAGCTGACTAAGCCCACCCAGAAGTCACTCACATTTCGGCCTGCAGTGAGCCTGGTAAAAAGAACTAGAGGATTAAATATTTATGCCCTTCCAAAGTCCAGGAAAAAGGGAAGAGAAGGATATTATATAGTTACATAAATTGGATGTCTTCATAAGACATAAATCATATTATTAATCTATCATTAGTACCTACATGCTATGGGCTAAATCTCCATTTTCAGGTTGCTGTTAAAAACAGCCATCTTTTGGGGCACCTGGGTGGCACAGCGGTTAAGCGTCTGCCTTTGGCTCAGGGCGTGATCCCGGCGTTATGGGATCGAGCCCCACATCAGGCTTCTCTGCTATGAGCCTGCTTCTTCCTCTCTCACTCCCCCTGCTTGTGTTCCAACTCTCTCGCTGGCTGTCTCTATCTCTGTCAAATAAATAAATAAAATCTTTAAAAACAAAACAAACAACAACAACAACAACAACAAAAACAGCCATCTTTTTGCAACTGGAATTAGGTAGAGTCCAAATAGGGGTGTGCTTGATAAACTTCAACTCCTCAGTCAGAATAGCTCTGTGAACTTGTCCAAGTTACTCACCTCTCTGTGCCTTAGTTTCTCCATGTGTGAAATTGAGATAGCAATAGTTTCTCCACCATAGGGTAGTTTCAAGGATTAAATGAGAAAATGAATGTAAAGACGTTTCTTAGCATGGATCCAGGTGCAGGGTAATGGTTTAATACATGCTTAACGCTGTATTTTATGTTTTATTTCTTTTTTGTCATCATCCCACCTCCTTCACACTTACATAAAATCATGGAACTTACAACTGAAGATGTTATCACAAGTCAGCTAGTGACCCACTCGTTTTTCAGAAGAATAAACTGAAATTTGGTTTATTGTTCCATGTGTTAGCTGAATCTGCCGCTCAGGGGCAGAGCCAAGGATAGAGCTACTTTCCACTATATCATACTGACTGTGAACAAGAACTGTATTCTTCGCTCTGCATATTTATTAAGTACTATTAAATGCTTTGCACTGGGCTGAGCCTTGGGGATTAAAACCAAAAAATGATGATATAATTTTTTCTTAGGAAGTATGCACAGGGGGCTGCGGTGGGAGGCAGGCAGGAAATCCATTATGATATGAGTAAGATACACTGGCTAATACAGAGTATACAGGGGAGCTGTGAGACACTTTGACTCCCTTAGAAATCCTGGGTTTTGACAAATCTTTTCATAGATCTCAGGAATTCTTTTAAAAACTACCTGTGATCATGTTTTTCAAGAAAAATTCCCCCTTGACACACAGTAGCCAGTCCCCAGCCGGGACTCAACTCATTTCTTCTAATATCATTTCCCCCATTAGCAGAGCTGTTTGGGTGAGTTTATCAATATGTATCTGTGACCTCTTCACGTTCAGCCTCAATATCATTTTTAATTTGAGAGAGGAAATAGATGAAACAATGACCCGAGAGCATAGATTTGTTTGGGTGAAATCCATTTGTGCTACCCATGTGTTGTATGACTTGGTAGGAATCGTTCATTCACCCTGCTGTTATCTGCTTTGCTCCATCAAAATCTCCTGCTTCCCAGGGCTATTGTGGGAAACATATGGCCCAAGAGATGAGTGATGCTTTGTAATTATGAAACATTTTGCACTAAAAATATTATTTTCTTCTGTCTATTCTGTTTGATACGAGTATGATATTTGCAAATATGCAAATATATTGGGGAAAAGTAATAAAATAATATTTAAAGATACTTTAGCAATTCCTTTATATTTGAATGAATATTTTTTATCTTTCTGCAGGTAAATTAAAAGTTTTCTTTATAGAGGATTTGAAATGTATATTCAACATGATTGCAACTTAACTTTTGAGTCAAGAAAAGATGGAAGTCCTTAGGATTATGAACATTACCAATTTTAAGGATATATCATCCTGAATCCTGTAATGAATTGCTGAATTCACCTTATTTACTTATTCATGAATCCACTCAAAAGTGGTGCATTGAATTCTTGTATGTCAGTTGCCAGGCCATGCACGAAAGATACAGTGTTGAATAAACACCTTGTCTAGCAGTTAGTTAATGAGTGAATGAATATATGAATCTATGAATATCTATCTGTCCCCACCCCGTAGAAGTCCTTACACTATAGTAAGCGAGCTAGAAATATACACAGTGAATCATAATACAGTGTGATAAATGCTATAACAGAATGATGTCCAAAGTGCCAGGAAAAGAGACTTACTGGTTCTGTTAGCTGTGTCAAGCAGTACTTCATACTGGCAATATTTAGCTCAGATATTAAAGAATTAGCCGACTCAGTCCCAAACCAATTATGAAAATACTAATTGATTTTAATATATTTTATTTTTTAATTGATTTAAAGCATTATGGCTGCATGGTTCAAAATTCAAGTGCCATAAAGTATATATAAGAAAATCCCTATCTCACCTTTGTCACCCATCCATCCATTCCCCTCTCTGAAAAATCTATGGTTATCAGTGTCCAAGGATACTTTATATAGAGATCAGCAAAGATAAATGTACATATAGTGAGTATACAGGTCCAAATACATGAATACACACACACATACACTCACAGTTGTCTCCTTTGTATACACAAATGCAGTATATTACATATCTCTTTTGTACTTTGTTGCACTTAACAGTGTTTTTTGGAAATCACTTTCCATCCCATGTATGTTGCTTTCAGTATTTTGCTGTAATAAAAAAATCTTGCAACAAATATTGCTATGCATATTACTTTTCTAGCAATAATACCAAGAAATAGGATTGCACGGTCAAGGGATAATTACATGGAATTTTGATAGATTTTGTTGTATCACCTTGCAAGTTGTATCACCTTGCACTCCAACCACCAATATATGAGAGTGTCTCTTTCCCCACATTACTATTAGGCTATTTATTCATCATTAGCAGTTGCTGGTTTATTATGTCCCCCACTCCATTTGAACACCCTAATTATCAGACATTTAATTCCTACCTATGACCTGCATCTGGTTTTGGCTGATGCCAAAATCACTTAAACTTTCTGATAAATTTCTACATCTGGGAGAAAAGGCACCTCAAATGTATTTGTGATTTTCACATACTTGCTTTTTAGAACTTTAGAAACAACTAACCAGATTACATTTTAAAAATTGCTCTTGTATAAATTTTGGAAATTTGTCATATGTACAAAATCTAATGTTCTTATCAAGATCCGTGGCATACCGCTCCTTTACCCAAGCCTTTCTTTTACTCTGTCAATAAAGTTCTTTTGCTTTATCTTTCATGTCTTGCACATTTCTTTATTTTTGGTAAGTCTGTATTTAGGGTTTTTATTACTCTAACTATGTGAATATGGCTCATCGTTGAGACCCCTGTCTTCCTACTCTGGGCAGATTTGTTGCTCTGCTACTGAACCACCATCCTGAGCCTTCGCTTCACAGTTACTCTGGAGATCGCATTCGGCTCCACGCCATTGGATCTCCTGTCTCCTGGAGTCCATGTATTTCTCATTCTTGGTTTTTGCTCCTGTTTTGGTGGAGTACAGCCACTAGCAGCCTCATGAAGAAAGCTTTTATTCTTCTCTCACACTTGATGCCTAGATTGTCTGGGTAAGGAATTCTAGGCTAAACATGTTTCACTGACATCTGAGGTACTTTGAAAGTAGGTCTCCATTATCTTCCAGATTCTTATGAATGGCTGCCAAGAACTCCGAAGCTATTCTTTCCTGTATGACCTGTTTTTCTCTCTGTGAATTTTGAGAAACTTGTTTATATTCCTAATGTTTGGCATTTCCATAAGAGTATCTTTCTTTCAGTTACTGTGCTGGGGATTCAGTGGGCTTGAGAATCATGTGTTTTGGTTCTAGAAAACATTCTTGTATTATTTCTTTGAGAAATTGTTCCTCATCACTCCCTGCCCCCCCTTTTTGCCCTGGGATTCCTACTGATTAGATTTTGAGTCTCCTGGTGTGATAAAATGAATGTGGATTCATTCACCAAATGCTAACCTAGATGTATTACATTATTAAATTTGAAAGTATGTCTTTCAAAAAAAGAGAGAAAGAAAGGAGAAGGGAAAAGGAAGGGGAAGGGAAAGGGAGAGAAAGAGGAAAGGGAAAGGAAAAGAAAGGAAAGGAAAGGAAAGGAAAAAGAAAAGAAAAAAGAAAAAAAAAGAAAAGAACATCTTTCATGAGAGGCTCACAGAAACAGTGTGTTCAATAGTAACAGCATAGAGTTTGTTAACACCTTAAAGGCGGTTAAGAATGGATAAAGAAGATGTGGTCCATATATACAATGGAATATTACTCAGCCATCAGAAAGAACGATTACCCAACTTGTGTCAACATGGATGGGACTGGAGGAGATTATGCTAAGTAAAATAAGTCAAGCAGGGAAAGACAAATTATCATATGGTTTCACTCATTTGTGGAACATAAGGAATAGCAGGGAGATCATTAGGAGAAGGAAGGGAAAAATGAACAGGAGGTAAACAGAGGGTAAAATGAACTATGAGAGACTATGGACTCAGGGAAACAAACTGAAGGCTTCAGGGAGGGGGGGTGGATTGGGATAGGCCAGCAATGGGTATTAAAGAGGGCATGTATTGCATGGAGCACTGGGTGTTATATGCAAACAATGAATCATGGAACACTATATCAAAAACTAATGATGTCCTGTATGGTGACTAACATATAACAAAATAAAAATAAAGGCTGATACAGACTTGGACTAGAAAAAAAAAAAAAGAAATGTAGTGCTTAGAACATTAAAAAAAAAGATGGTTAAAATTATAACTGTTGATACTATGTTTTAAGCATCTTAAATGTACGTGTATCATATGTATAGTAGTTAAATTGTCTATGAAGGCAGACCAGCCTGGTTTAGAATTTGGCTATACCACTTATTACCCACTTAAACTCTCTAAACCTGTTTACACATCCACAAAATGGAGATGGTAATGACACTTGTGATGTTTAATGAGAAAATGCACTTAAAGAACTTTGCACAATGCCTGGCATATAACAGGTACTTAGTAAACATTTTATATTGTTACTAGTGGAATGGGTCATTAAGGGAAAGTTGGCAATGTTCAGAATCTTTTCCCTACTAGAATTTGATTTCATAGAGAGCCACCATATTTTTCTATAAACATCTTGATGTTACTTTGTAAGACATGAACTTTGCATGAAATGGGCCATTTGTCTCACTTTAGAATAGCATGTCTTATATTCTTAAATCCCAGAAAGCTTTCTCTTGCCTTGCTGATGAATAGCTCAAGAACATCTTTATCAAACTATGGGATTTAGTTCCCAAGTTCGATACTCAGCAACCTGTGAAGGAAGATAGGCAACCAAAGGCAGCAAGAAAGTTGGACCCAAACGGAAAGAGGTGGTGAGGTCAGAGGAGAAAAAATAGGTAGAGAGGTACCAAGACCCAAAGCAGGGAGTGAGAAGGAGGGGCCTGAAAGAACCACTGAGTTGAGATCCTGCTTTAGTGGAATAGTTCTGTCTGTGATAAGTGGTCTTCCCTGGAATACTCCCAGAAGCAGTCTCGTGGGTCAATCTTATTAGAAACAAAAATAAGAAGGTTGTTGGAGATGGAGGCACAAATCCATCAGAAGAGTTTGGACTGCCAAGGCCATTCCACGTGCAGCTAAACTAGGAGGGAGATACATAAGCAGCCGCTGGCTGCTCTCTCCATGATGTGTGGAGAGATGTGTTTTCCCTTTTCTGGGAAAGCATCTTGTTGACAGAAACAAATGTTAGTTTTTATGCCTATGGTTCATTTACTGCCCTGATTCTGTTGTCTAGTTATCTGATTGCCCCGGTTTATTTTGTTCTCTCTGAAACCAAGATTATGAGATAGATGTACAAACCACGGAATTTCTTCTGGCTCCTGTCTCAGAGTGGTGTGACATTGACATTAGTTCACTTGATCATCCCTGAGGCTCCTGTGATGGATTGAATTTGTGCGTCCCTCCAAAAATTCATATATTGAAATCCTGCCCCCTAAGGTGATGGCATTGGAGGTGGGACCTTTGGGAGTAGTTAGGTCGTGAGGGTGAAGCCCTTATAAGAAGGGATACCAGAGAGATCTTTCCTTGTCAGAATACATGGAGAACATGACCATCTATAAACTAAGAAGAGGGACTTCATCAAGAGCCTGACTAGGCTGGCACCCTGAACTCATGCTTCCAGCATCCAAGAACTGTGGGAAATACATGTTTGTTAGTTAAACCACCCAGTCTATGGTATTCTGTTACAGCAACCAGAATTGACCAAGATAGCCCCTAAAGTACTTGGTTCTGCAAGGGTTGAATGGCGGAAGTGGTGATCTGGGCTTAGGTAGAACTGTTTCTTAGTCATGGTTCTGCCAGTTGTCCTGGGACAAATCTCCTAACTTCTCAAAGACTTCACTTCCCTTATCTGTAAAATTATTTGGTTCATCTCGCAAGGTGCTTCTTAAACCCTTGAAGTCAAGGACACTTTAGGAATCTGGTAAAAGCCACAGATCATCTCTTCAGAACCATGTCTGTTGCAGTATTACGGATTAGCAGGAACTGACCGCACATGCAAAGCTTTGCAAAGCATGATTGGATTTCTAATTTATTTATAACAAAAATACAAAATACTTGGGAAGTGAGGAGCCACACAGAGCAGGAGAGCTGCAGTTGATCTGGTGTAGTTTTTCCTGGGCCTGGGTGCCTGATAAGGGCTGACAACACTATCGGTGCAAATGAGGGTCTTGTCTGATCCAAGATGGGGATGCTGGCTGTGCGGCTTCCCTCATGTTCACGACTTGCTTCACCATTGATGAACTTTCCTCCTGTGAACTTCCAGTCAGTAAACATTTACAAAGAGCTGGTTCCTTATTCTTGAGTCTCCTGGCACCAGCTCAGGCACATCCTCATCTAGGGAGAAATCCAAATCAGTGCCCCGATTTCCACCTCCAGCTTTCCAGCATTTCAGAAAGCACAGACACACACATACACACACACACACACACACACACAGACACACACACGGCATATAATTTCAGGAGGTTCATGGATTGCCCATCATCATCCCAAATTTATCCCATGGACTCCAGGTTAAGAGTCTCTAATTTGCAGAACCTTCATGATGTTTCTGACCTCCAAAATGTTACTGTTCTAAGCAAGAGATTTTAGTCATCACCAATATTCCTTCAGACGCAGTGGGAGGATTTGGGGGTGGAATGAGCAACTTTCATCTTGTAGCTTTTAGACCGGCAATATAACATTTTCTTTTTGATCTATTTCTTTTCCTATATTAATGATAAAGTTGACAGAGTGTGCAGCTATCATGAAAAGTTCAGAACTTTATCTCTCACTCTTGTTCACATTAGACATTATTATGCCCCAGAATAATATTTCTAAAATCCAAAGTGGAAGACTTGGGGGAGTCATTCTGTGCTGACTTCAGCTGAGAGTGAAATGAATGTCTGTATTATACTTTATGTCTTAACTTGATCTAACCTACTGCTCCATCTTGAGAGAAGTAAGATTCCTACCCTTCACATTTCATCTGAAATTTCATCTCTGCGACTCTCATTTAAACAGAACTTGGTTTCATGTTCATGGTCACCATCATTATCAGTTCACTTAATACTGTTCAACTTAACATCCAGTGGAGCCCTTACTGTCTGCTTAGCCATTCATTCATTCCAAAAATAATTTATGGGAATGGCTAACATTTACTGAGCATTTACTGTGTGCTGGGCACTCTGCTAAGCACTTTGCAAATACCATCTCCTTTAATCCCATTTTGATTGCTTCTTTTCAGGGATTTGGAAGTTATATTCAGTTTTTCCACAGTTTTGGAACAGCAGGTGATAACTGTTGGTTCTAACTGTTCCCTGAAGCCTTAGGGTCACTCCTGCTGCTGTTGCAGCTACTCCTGTGGTTAGTAAGAAAGAGGAACTAAGGACAAGCTCAGTGACAGCTGAGTGGGAGGAAGCAGCATTGGGCTTCTGAGTGCCCCCAGGAGGTGACCTCTCTAACCTCTAACTGAGGATCCAGGGAAACCTTAGAAGTGGAGAAATAGCAGGGAAATAAAACTTGTGAGTGCCTACTCGGTATCATGCTCAGTAATATTTGCTTTCTGACATTTTACTATCCCTTTACTATGTGAGATGGGGGGGTGGTATTACCTCCTTGTGGAAAGACCTGAGACTCAGACCACATGGCTAATGCATATGGCGCTGGCGTTCTAAGTAGGCCTACTCGCCTTCACAACTCACCCTCTTTCCTCTGCCTCACAATGAAAAAGAGAGGAAAGGGGAGAGAAAGGCACAATGGAGAGGGAATCATGCTTTTACAAAAGCACCATGGGCCCCCGAAGTTGAGATCGACATGCAGGACCCGCTCTGCTGCTCAGAATTCCTCACTTAGCTGCTGGGTGACAGGAGGGTGGGTTAACTCCCCAGTAGGAAACACTCGATGTTGAGCAGCAAACAGAGAGAAATAAATAATACATTGAGTCGTCTGACTAACGGAAATGCTCTTGTTTCAATGAATTGTTTTAGCCTGTGAGCCACATTCCCTCCCAATATATGCTCCACACCATTTTGAGCAGATAATATATTTTTTTCAAAATGCATTTGAGTCTTTTCTTGCTTACCTTAAGGGTTTAATCACATATACCCAAGGGATGATAAAACCCAAGTAAGCTACTTTCTGAAAATTCTTGTTGCCCTTTGCAAAGGAAATCTTGCCAGGGAGAGAGACTCTTGCTATCATAATTTAGGGTCTTTGAATCAGAGCTATGAGAAATCATTTTAATTAAGGAAAATCCCTATGTCTTCCCCAACAGCTGGTTTGCTTGCAAGTAAGAAAGCCTAAAAATGAATCGGAGAAAAAGGGTTTGCACGATTTCTAAAATAACTTGATATATTTAGAAGTGTGACTCTGTGTGTGTGTTCTTGTGCAAATGTAGAAAACCAGAAAATTTGTGTGAGAGAGTCTTAACTATGTTGTAATTTTCAGAATCCCCAAATATCACATGAAAGAGACTGCAAAGCTCTATAGATGTACATCTAATGTCCTATTATTCCTGCTTGTGGCTCCATATTGCCATCACAGTGTGTGAAAGTAAGGCCTTAATATTGTTAAATTCAGGAACTACAGCTGCTGTATGTGCAGAAATGGCAAGGACGTTATCTTAGTTGTATGTTAGTACTCAGCTGAATATCAGTGAGAAGAACACATTAGGGAAGTGCTATTTGAAAACAGGTGTATGTACCCCTTTCCCCCTCTATAACTTGTGATGTTATTTGGTGGTTTGTCCACAGAACAACAGGTGGTGCCTAATGTTAAAAGTCCAAAAGCAGTTACTATGGAAACCAGATGCAGATTTAGATCAGTGAGTCCCCTCTGCTGCATATAGAAAAAATGTGTTATAATAGAAATGAAGAAAACTGAAATATGATTCACATCCATGTCTTCTGAGTCTTAAAATATCTGCCAAAGACTGTCAAATGTTGAGTAAGTTACAACTTCTCAGCCTTAGCTTCCTACAAAATCTCTAAAAATGATGGAACTAGAGAACATTTCTAAGATTCTGGTATTTCTGCATTTTTCTAAATTCACGTTTCTAACGATATGGCTACAATAATATCAGATCTATTGTTTAGAATGCATAAAATTCCATGAATGTACAGATAATGAAAAAATATTTGAAATACTAAGTGCTTATTGTAGACACTTTAAAAGATATAGAAAAGTGAAAGAAAAAATTCAAATCACTCATAGTACCAAGACTCAGAGAAAACAGCTACTAATATCTTAGTGTTTTTTCTTCCAGTCTTCTTCTTATAAAATTATTTCATGTACTTGAGATCATATTGTATGTACATATACTATAAGTACATGCTATATATTCTGGGGTTTTTTTATTACAAATACTTAATGGGCATCATTTTAATGACAGCATAATATATGACCATATAACTTCCTTTAAGGTACTTAAATTTTCTTTCTTTCCTTCTTCTTTTTTTTTTTTTTTTTTTTTACAAATCAGGTGTTTGCTTTTTTGTAAATATAAATATAAATAACACTGCAGTGGTTATATGTGTGCATACACTTCAATCACATTTCAGATATATGCCTATAAGCAGAATAACTAGGTAAAGAGTAGAAATTTTACATCAGCGTTTACTACTTTCGATATTTTATATACATATGTCTATACAGAGAGAGAGATGGGAAATATATATATCTAAATATATATATTTAGAGAGAGAGAGACTTTCCAGTTACAGTGACAGAAAACTAATTAAAACTGACTTTAAAAGAGGATTCCAACAATGTGAATAATAATAGTAGCTAACATTTATTGAGTACTGCCCATATGTCAGGCACCATTTAAGTACCTTATATTACAAACTCATTTAATTCTTATAGCATTCAATAAGGGAAGTCCTATTATGATTCCTGCCTTACAACTCCCTCTGTCTCTTGTGTCTGCCTTCCTTTGTGTGGCTTCGTTCCCAAGCAGGTGTGCTCTCTCTGTCTCTCTAGCTGCTTCAGATTCACATCCTCCCAGATAGAGTCCAGAGGATGAAGCTTGTTTCCTTTCCGGCTGCTCAGGCAAAAGTTCCAGAATTAACTCTATTTGGACCTGACTCCTGGCATGGCTTTGGCCCCATTCTCATCTTTGATCCAATCACCAGGAGCATGTAGAGCCCTGACTGGCCAGATTTAGGTTAAAGTCCCACCCAGCCCTGGAGCTACGAGTGGAGTTTACTCCACCACAGTGTATGGTTTCAGAATGGAGATGGAATAATTCCCCCCAAGACAAACCTGGCACCACTATCAAAAGCAGAGTGAATGGAAAACAGATGGTTAATTCTACCACAGAAGCAAATTGACTACAGTGAGGACTCAGAAATTTTGGTTGCATTTAGAGAAGGGAACTGTAGCAATACACGGAGAGAAAAACTATCTTCCTGGTTTCAGTTTCTGAGTAGTGATTATTTATTATTTGTTTAGGTTCACATTTATAGTATAGAGGACTAGCTTTAGTCTGAAAGAACTGTTCACACGTCTGACACACCTAAGATAAATGTGTTCACTCGACAAGTAAAATTCAAATATAAATATATAGATAATAGAGATCTCGATATCTATCCATCTATCTATGAAATTTTTAAAACTCTAGTATTCACTCCTTCCACCTTAAGGCACACATCACTGTTTTGCTAAACCTGTGTGGTGTATTCGAGAAACTGTCTAAACAAAGGGTATTTTTCCCAAGTATAAGACAAAATATAAGGTTTCTTTGCTGCTTTGCCACAGATTGGGGTTATGATATAGACTGCAGCTATTCCAAAATTAGAATAATCAGCCATAATTTTAGTGACTGCAATACCACATTACATTTACCAAATATGTCTGTTTACTAATCTTAGCATTCTTTGCTATGAAATAGAGGTAATGTGGACTAGGAGAGAAAAAATGTCTGAGCTGTACATGGATTGCCATGGAAACAGCAGCTGACCAATCAATGGTGAGTGCTCAGAACATATGCCTCTTCTATTTGATGGTCTTGATGAACTGATGTTCTCATATTGAATACTTTTGGCTCTTGTGCCACTTGTAGTGATCGTTTTTTGACATCTAAATATGTGACACACACCTGTTTTAAAAAAAATCAGTTGTATAAATTCTGAGTTTTAAAATTTTCAACCTCCATGTACGAACACCCACACAGGCAGTTATTTCTCCCTCCAGAATGTTCCCAAACACTCTCCTCTCCCAATCATTTCACTCATATTTCTTCACACCATGTAATTATCTTCCCTCCCCTTTCCTATCCCAAACCACCACAGTCTAGTTGGCATAGAGCAGTTTCCACAATATCAGGAAATATCTAAACATGAGACAATTGAAAACTCTTTTCAATTTCAGATTTAATAAGGAGACCAAGTGAAAACTATATTCAGAAAAACTACAAAAGGGTCAACCACCAAAACCATGAAAAGGCCAATTTTGTATTTCCCTAATGAATTCAGAAAATAAAAACAGATATGTTTCTCAGGAAAGCTTGTGAAAAATGAATTTAAAAAAAAGCCTTTGGGGGCATAGTCTAATTTAT
Organism: Ailuropoda melanoleuca; assembly: GCF_002007445.2. Lineage (NCBI taxonomy): Eukaryota > Metazoa > Chordata > Mammalia > Carnivora > Ursidae > Ailuropoda > Ailuropoda melanoleuca. Next base: position 58,334,340 of record NC_048218.1, read on the forward strand.
AAAAATGAGTGAATTACATTTTTCAACAATCCGCCAGTTATGGAACTAGTCCCATTGATTAGAAAGTGTTTGTAGATTTCTCTCAAGTGGTGAACCCTTGATCTGCAGAAAAGTTCAGGCTCTCTGGGACTTTAATGAATTTCTCGTGGTATGGCATGTTCTTTACAATAGCCTCAGTGAGCAGGAAGGGGTATGTGCTGTGATGATAAAGACAAAATCAGGCCCTCTGGTCTTTGCTATTGTTGTTGCATTAGCGATTTAAGGACAGACTCCACTGAGCAGATTGAACACTAAATAATTGTTGCTGACATTTACACCTATCTCCAGATCATCACACAGTACATCTGTGGGGGTGATTGAGCACCAGTCTTAGAACCACTTCATGTCCAGCTGATTCACTGGTAAGACAGTGGCTGATTTGATAATATAGGAATGCTCTTATTGTTTGGGCTCACTAAAGAATTAAGCTTTCTGAAAAACAATTCTTTTCTGTATATAAACCAAGGCTTTAAACATTTCTAATACCCTTTCGACTTTGCTCAGGAACTGTTCTGGGAGCTTGGGATATGTCAGTGAATAAAACGAGATTTCCTGACCTCATGGAGTATACCTTCTAGCAGAAGGAAAAAACAATAATAAACAAATTAAGCCAATTAATTATGTAATATGTTAGAAAGTGAATGTTCCTGTTAAGGTGTCCAGTAGCCTCATAATTACTAAAACCTTATCTTTCCTGATTTCCTCAGAACATTTGGCATTTTTGAGCCCTTTCTCCTTATTCTTTCATCTTGCATTCCATAGATGGGTGTACGTTTTTTGAGTGCCTACTAAACACTAGGCATTGTACTGGCTGCTGGGGACCTAACAGAGCACATGGCATGTCTTCCCTGTCCCCTTCCCTTCTAGCAGTTCCCTCTCTTTTCTTAAGCCACTGATCACGGATCACTGTAGCAAGCCTTTTCTCTTCTATCTGCTCTATAGATATTAGGGTTCTACTTCTACAGCGGTTTATCCACAGTCCTCTTCTTGATCCACATGCTTTTTTGGTGATCTCACTGACTCTGAGCCTTCAACTATTATTAATATGTGAGTGACTCTGTCTCTACATCTCATCACTATAGAATACATAAGAAGAAGGCATAAGAAGAACATATTCTCTACCCTCATGGAGATTATAACCCAGTGGAAAAGATAGACAAAAAGCAAGGAAGGAAGGAAATGAGTAAAAATAACTCTACAGTTGTGACAATTTTCATGAATGAAACAAACAAGGAGATAAGAATAAGCATATAAGAGACCTACTACTAGATAGGATGTCCAGGGTGGACTCTCTGAGGATGTGACAACTGACAAAAAACAGAGTGATGAAAAGAAATAAGCCTTGTGGGTATCTTCAGAGGAAGACCATTCCAGGTGAAGAGAATGAGCTAAGGTCCTGAGGGGGGGAAATCTTGCTAACCTTTGTAACTAGATGAAAGTGAATACAGGGGAGAGTATTTTGAGATTAAGAGAGAGAAACACAGTAACTAGATGATGCAGGATCTTAAAGGTCTGAAAAAAAATTTAGTTTTTATTCCAGGTAGAGTTTGAAGTCATTGAACTTTTTTTTAAGCAAAGGATTAATATAATCTTATTTTTTCTATTATTTTTGCTACTAAGTAGAAAATGGAATCACAGGTGTAGAAGCAAGAAGAAAGCTCTCTCGAAAGATACCACCAACCTAAACTCTGTCCCACCTGACATTATTACCTGAAACTCCTTCAATAGGAAACAGTTTTCTCCACAAATGGCATTAAAATCATTGCAAAAAATGAAAATACTCAAGGAAGAAGGAAAGATAACCTACCAAATTCCTAGGAGCATATCAGGTTACCCCTAAATTTTCCATGTATTATTTTCACATAAAATGCGATGTGAATACTTTATTCTAAAAGTTATGTAGAGTGAAGTGCGATTCAAAAAGAAGTTGAGCACATAGGTATCTCTTGTCCCTAAGGAATGAACGTATTTGTGCTTTTAATGACTACTATGTCTATTGCCTGGTATAGAATTGACTGATTCCTATACAGTTGACTGAAAGTGAATTTTCTTATTGGATCCTATTTTGCAATGGTTTCTGTTTTTAAATTAAAAAAAAAAAGTTCTAATGGTTTATCAGACCAAGTATTGGAATAGTAACACAGACTTGGTCACTTGGAATCTAATTATCCTAAAACCATTCTCATTACTAAAGGAAGAGATTAGAAATGGATAATTACTTGGGTACATTGTGGGTAATTAAAACATCTGGATAACCATAGATATTCCCCCATTTAATTAGGAATGTTTAGCATTGTGTTAGATTAATAACCTCAGAATCTTCTTGAAAAAACATCTGGGGTTGAGATTTTCCTAATACTATATGCTACTCACAAGCAAAACAAAACAGAACAAAAACAAACAAAAAAAAACAACACCAGAATTGTTTATCGTTCATTCATTTATTCATTCATTCATTCAATAAATACATACAGGGATCAAAAATGTTAGCCCTGGGCATGCCATAGTGAACAAACAGCAAAAAACTGAAGCTGTCATGGAACTTATATTTTAGTGTGGAGATTATAAACATAACAACTAAAAATAAATAGTATCAGATAATGATAAGTACTATGAAAAAAATAAAGAAGGCAAGGGAAATGGAAGGTTGGAGGTTGCAATCTGAGAGGCAGGGAAAACTTCAGAAGTTAGCATGGGAGATAAAAGCAAAAGAGGGTAAAGAAGTAAGCCATGTTGATATCCAGAGAGAAGACTATTCCAGGCAGAAGAACAGTACAAATGTCCTAAAGTGAGATGTGACCAGAATGGTCAAGGATTAGTCAAGTGAAACAATGGGAAAACAGTAAGAAAGAAGGCCAAAGAGGAACCAAAGAGGTACTAAAAGGTCTTAACTATTGCAAAGACAGTTTCCTTTATTTGAAGTGAGATAAGAAGCAATTGGAGGATTAGGGACAGAACGACATGATCTGACATATTTTTACATGATTCCTTGGCTGTTGTGTTGAGAATAGACATACATGCTAAAGAGCTGAACCAGGGAGGTCAGAGTTAAGAGATACTATTGCAGTAATCCAACTGAAATCAATGGGATATAAATCAGAGAGTGAAGTGGTGATAAATGGTCAGTTTCTGAATATATTTCAAAGGTAGAGCCAAAAGGATTTGCTGATGGATAAGTTGTGGAGTGAAAGGGAGTCATGATGACTCCAAGGATTTGAGTCTGAGTGGGTGGAAGGATAGTGTTGTCATTTAGAGGGAGAATTCTTTGGTCACTTAGGTTTAGGGGAAATGACCAGGATTTGAGAGTTGGACATGTGAAGTGTGAAATGCCTGGTAGACATACAAGTGGACATACTGGGTAGGCAATTAGAGTCTGGGATTCAGAGAGGTGCCGGCTAGAGAGAAAACTTCGTAAATATCAGTACATAGGTGGTATTTAAAGCCAGGAGACTCAGGGTGCCTGGGTGGCGTGGTCCATTAAGCATCTGCCTTCAGCTCAGGTCATGATCCCAGGGTCCTGGGATCGAGTCCCGCATTGGGCTCTCTATTCAGCGGGGCTTCTGCTCCCTCTCCCTTTGCCCCTCCCCCTGCTCATGCTGTCTCTCCCTCTCTCTCTGGCAAATAAATAAATAAAATCTTTAAAAAAATTAAAGCTGGGAGATTAGATAAAATTACCAACAGGAGAATCAGTATAGATGGAAAAGTGAAGAGGTCCAAACCTGATCCTAGAGTGCTCAAAGTTTAACAGTTTGGTAATGTGAGATGAAACCGGCAAAGGAAGTAGAGAATATGTGGCCAGTAAGATTTGAAGAAAGCCAGGAAAATGTGATGTTCTGATAACCAAATTAAAAAAATGTTTCAAGGAGGAGATCAATAACATGGAAGTCACTAACAACCTTGATAAGAGTGGCTTCTGTGCAAAGGTGAGGCAAAATCTGCCTGGGATGAGTTTTAAGGGGAGATAGCCAGAAAGGGAAGTGGGGCCAAGAGACATGTTTTTGTTTTATTGTTTTGTTTTGTTTTAAAGATTTTCTTTAGCTATTTATTTGACAGAGAGTGAGAGAGCACAAGCAGGGGGAGCTGCAGAGGGAGAGGGAGAAGCAGGCTCCTGGCTCAGCAGGGAGCCTGACGCAGGGCTCCCTCGTAGGACCCTCGGATCATGACCGGAGTGGAACGTAGATGCTTAACCGAATGAGCCACCCAGGCGCCCCTGTTTTATTGTTTTTAAAGATGAGAGGAATAACATCATTTATGTAAGCTGGTAAGAAGAACCTAATAGCAAAGGAAGATTTGATCCTCCAGTAGAGAGAGAAGTAATACAGGTTATCCTAGTTAATGTACAAATGGAGGGTTAGCTAAACTTAGGAACGTGGACCACAGTAACAAAAAGAACAATGGAGTGTACGGGCACAGGATTCAGTCGTTGGTTAAACATGGTAGTGGAAGGTTGTGGAAGTTCTCTTCTAATTACTTCTGTGTTTTCAGTGAGTAGGGAAGCAAAGTCCGGAGATGAAACTGAGAATGGGGGAGAAGGTGGTCGAGGTTTTAGGAAAAGGTATTAAATAACCATCTTGGGGAGTGAAAGAGTGAACAGAGCAGGGGCAGCTTGACCGACCTGCCTGAGGACAGTGATGAAGCATTGTGTGTGTGTTTTTCTCCAGTCAGATTCAGCTGCAAGAGGACGGGTACAGAGGAGATGGAGAGTTAGAATTGAGGAGCGTACAGTTGTATTAAGTTGCTGTTTTGACAAAGAAAGAGGGAGGCAAATGAGTTCAGGATACATGCAAGTGTATGTATTCTACAATGAGGTGTGGACCCTCAGCTATGGAAGGAGGCCAATATGGGATCCAGAGGGGTTAAAGACAGTCAAAAGGTGACAGGATCGCGCAATGGCCAAGTATTGTAGCCAGAGCTCTGGAGGCAATGAGCTGCAAAGACAAGTGATAGTGATGGGGTCTGAGAGTGAAAAGAGAGGGCATCAATCAAGGAACCAGGATGAGGGGACTGGGATTGTCTATGTGGACATTTAAATTGTGAAGAACTATGACAGGAATAGTGTGGAGGATAATGACAGTAATCCAAGTACTAAAATCTCCACAGAACTTGTTTTGGAGGTTAAAGTGGGTGGAAGAGAATGAAAACTGCCATTTTGTTTTCTCTTGTAGGTCTACGTCTGTCGTGAAACTTTTGAGGCACACTTAAAACAGGCTTTATTTTCTCTCTTTATCCATACCCCTCTCCTTTCCCTACCCTGCTTCTCCAGGGATGATGGTCAGATGTCTCTGACCCTTAGTTTCTCTTCCTCTTCCTTACACAAAAACTTTCCCTCTTGCCACCACCTTCCCTAACATTCTAAGGCTCTCCTTTTCCTCTCCTTCTTTATCACTCTTCTCCCCAAATCTCAAGACTCATTAATGCAAGGGTGAAGTTGGGGAAGATCAAGACCAGGAAGAAGGCTAGGGCCTGAGTAAGAAAAATGGGGCTGACCTATCTAATTTGTATCATCCTCTAAAATAGATTCTACTCAACTACCCAGTAAGCTCTTTCAGACATGGTCATGGTGCATTTACATCTTGGACACAGTGTAAAGTTGCATGCATGAGGCTCAAGGCATTACCTGAATAGACACGAAATGCTCTATGGTGTGTGCAGATGGGTGGAGTAAATTTGATTATGCTTTCTGAAGAGGAACTCAGGGCTTCTACAATGGATGCCTCTGTACAGAATAACTGCAGAAATGGTGATTACTATGGCATCTACTGCAGTAATAACAAATGGAAAACCATTTCCTTTCACAATTGAATTGAGCCCTTAGACATTTGACTATAGCACAACACTGCTTAATAATCAGTAAAACCTATTATTATCTACCTTACCTATGGTTTGCATAGCACAGAGCTTGCCAATTAGCATTTTGAAATATTTGGGGTATAGGCAGTGACCCTAATTGCAAAGATTATTTTCTGAGAAGACATAAGAGGTGATCAAATGACAGCTAATAAATCTGCTTCTATAAATGCTCGGTATGGTGGGTTATAGTCCTTTGTGCATGAAACAAAACATGGGAAACATGAGATATTTTTTAAATGCTATCTGCTCTATAGCATAATTATAGCTAAACATTACATTTGACTTCTCCTCAGTCCCAAGACTTTAACTCAATTCAGTTAATTTGACATTTTTGGTATTAGCATGAAGACAAATTTAAGTCTGAATAATGTGCTGACCTCTCACACAGCACTGAAAGGTTTGGTTATTTTTTAAATCCTTTTCCAGAAATCTTCATTCCCATTGGCAAACTTCCTGAACAATTCCTTCTGACATTAATGTAATTGCCTCTTTGCCATACACAAAAAGCCTTATGGCAACACCATTAGTTTGATCTTGAAATGGCAGACTCTCATCAGACTCAATACTGAAGCAGAATTAGGTTTTATCAATACTTACGGAGCAGATCTAAATGACTGAATATCGATAGTCTTGTTTTAGTAACTTTATAGTACTCATCTTGGTGCATCCAGATTTAGTGCCCCAGGACTTCTTTCCCAAGAGGCTGGAAAGTAAACTTCTTTAAACACATTTTATGACATGTGCTGTTGTACATTGATAAGATTCAGTTCAAATGTTGAAGCCCTGCATCTTTTATGGGCTTTTCTATGTCCTTGCTGCTGAAGATGTGACCTGTAGACTACCTGGGCATCACCTGCTCTCCAGTTAGAGATGCCATACTTAATGAATCAGGCCCCACCCCAGATCTACTATAATAGGACCTGGACTTGAACAAGTTCTCTAGGTGATTCATATGCACATTAGCATTTGAGAAGTTCTGATCTCTGTGATTTCCTTTATAGATGTGAAAGAATGAAAGCCGAATATAGGGAAATCATGCAGCAAACATTCGTAACATTCGTTCATTTACTTAACANATAACATTCATTCGTTTTACTTAACATGTATTTTTTGAGTACTTTGTATGGACCATTCCCTGTGCTGGGAGCTAGGGACACAGCTATGAATAAATTAGACCTTATCACTGTATATATGGGGTTCTCCCCATATATCCCTCTTGCTATGGGGCCAGCACTGTACCAGGTAATGTAGGACTTTGAAAGGAGTGGAATTCATTTGGCTGATATCTGTAAGCGGCTGGTACATGTGCAAGTGCTCTAGGAGCCACAAGCGCTTATAAGGGTCTAGGCCCTACCCTCAGTGTGTTACATGGAGTGGCAAGACACATTCCTAACTCTTCATTCTTAACTCCTAATAACCCAATTAATTCCACAAGATTTACATATGCAAAACAGTTTGGGACTTATCTATATCCTTGCTGCTGAAGGTGTAATCTGTAGACTACCTGGGCATCACCTGGGCTCCAGTTAGAGATGTCATACTTAATGAATCGTGAGTAAAATAAATTGCTTGATGTGAATTGCAAATGGTATTGTGATTTGCAGAGGGAAAGGATAATGTTTGAAGAACTGTTTGGATTAGGTTTACAATGAGACCTGTGATGGCTGTTGAAAATACAAGGGATACTTGTTCATTGCAGACTCCAGAAAGGAAGCATTTTCAAATGGATAGTTCAGAAAATAAAAAGGAAAAATAAAGCTAGATTTGGAAATTTGGAAGCCATTGAGTTTATAAGAATTTACCCAGTTAAATCTATTAGTAAACTGAGATACCTGCACCTCAATTATGGTTTAAAAGATCAATATAAAGGAATATAAAAGGGCCAATATCCCACTCTTTTATAGGAGCCCTGAGCGTGTCTGACCCACATCTCCAGGTGTAGGAAGGGCCAGTCCAGTGGGACGACAGAGGTTTAGAAGTCAGAAGACCTGAGGTTTTGCTTCCCAGTACCTCACCCGAGTTATAATGTGGTAAGGGACATCACAGTCCTCACTGCTTTATTGGTAAGAGAACAAATTATTTTGTTTCTGCCTCTGTCTCAGCAAGCATGTGATGATGCCCAGACAGTGTCCCTTACGCCTCCATGCCGTCCCACATCCAGCATGTCTGCCTCTCATGGAAGTGGAGACTGAGACAACGTGTCTCTCTGGTACAGTTGCTTATAAAGTCTCACAAAATACCTACCACAACCAGAAGGCCTAAATTTCCAGGATAATTCTGTTTCCAAATATTCTGTAACAAAGTCTTTCAAGTACATTTTTTGCTCAGTGTAATGAAGTGGGGGTGTGTGTAGTGAACTGAGCTTTGAAACCAAGTCAGTGAGTTCAGATCATCAGACAATTCACCTGTCCTCTCTGAGACTTAACTTCCAGGTCGGTAACATGAAGTTAATACTCTATAGGACTTGTTATAAAGATTATGTGATGTATGCAAAGCCTGGCACAGTATGATATAAGAAGCTAGCCCAAATAAAAGGTAGATTATTAGCCATATATAGCTAGGGTGGATTATATACCCATATAGCTACATATAATACATGGTTCATATATACTCTTTCCCTTAATCACTTTAGGTTACAATTTTCCATGCAGTTGTGCTCACTGCCGATACACGTCCACCAAAGTGGAAGTGTGATAAGTATATTTACTTTTCAACACCCTTTCCTTCACCTCTTTGCATTCTGTACAATCAGATCTCTCATGGAACTCAAATCTGTCATGGGAAGGTCACACATGCCACGAACGAAAGTAAAGCCGACGTAGCAATACCTTTTCTCCTCCCCCTACCTATTACCAGCTGAGCCCCAAAGAAAGAAACTAAAGTCTAAGCATAATTAAATAAGTTTGATTCTTTCTCTATGTTTCTTTTTTATGGGACGTTGAGAGTTAAATTATATTTATGGCAAGTGCTCTATGAATTGAAAAAGTAAATGGCTAAAAAACAACATCATCTTCATTTACTAATTCATAGGGCAAATTTGGTCTCCTACTGTGTGTCAGTCACTATAATATGCACAGGCTCACATTCCAGTGGGAGAGACCGACAATTATAATAGAATGTGGTAACACCTCTAAGAGAAATATGTAATTAAGCAAATCCGAGCTGCTGTAACAAAAAAGAAAGTGCATAATGGTTCAAATATGATAAATATCTGTCATTCATATAAAATCTGAAATGGGTGACTGAACAATGGGCAAATTCTACTCCAAGACAAGGCTTGGGGGCCCAGGGTCCTTCCTTCTCCTGGGCGACGCCATGTCCTAGGTCCAGTGGTTACCAGCAGAAGGGGAAATAGACGGTGGAAAGGGGCACACACATTACTTCTGCTCACATTCCATGGCCATAACTCAAGACTTTGGAGTTCTTTCCAGAAGTGTGGGTGGAGGTGGGGTGGGAATTGTTATAAGGTTCATTTCATTCAAAGTAGAGCTACCACGTACTTAGGTCCTGCTAGTCAGAATATTGACATTAATCAGAATCACCTGCCGCCTTTGGGGAATCTGTAGTCTAGGATCTTGGACCAGCAGCCTCAGCCTCACCTTGAAGGTTACTGGAGACCCAGACCTAGCGAAGGAGAATCTGGATGATTCATATGTTCATGAGACATTGAGAAACACTGGTCTAGGCCATTCCATAGGTACCCCTCTCAGAGAACATTCTTCATTGTTGTGGCCCAGCAACCTGAAAAAGCTTTAAATTATACAAGGAGGAAAGTGTGCTGGTGCAGCCTGGATGAGGGCTCCTGGAGAGAAAGGAACAATTGGAAGCCCAGTGTCGGTTGCTGAGGAGACGCTAATGGTAATTTCTGGACAGGAACTCAATACCTAGGAACTTCTACCTGACAGACTCATTAATGTCCTCACAAAGATTTTTGTTAGACATGTCCACACTCTCCCACACATATTGCTTGTTTGTCCCCAAACATAATATTATATAGAGCTAAACCTTTACATACTGGGATTTATAAGTACTAATGAAACTGATTAATTAAACACATTGTTTTCTGTACATTTGGAGGGGAGGGAACCCTCTCACGCAAAGCAGTTACTCAGAAGTCCTGCCCTGCATGTTTTGTACTTGAATGTAAAATCAGAATCCACAAATGCTGAACCAAATCTCATGTTTTTAAAGATATGCACGTGCAGAGAGTTTCTGTATCTGCTGTGACACAAACACAGTTACGAAAGCATTTAAAAGCTGACAAATTTGGGCTGAAATTTATGCCAGCCCCCTAGATTAGGACTTATGACTTCACTTGCCTTTGTGTGTTCTGTGTTGTAACCACATCATCATGAGCCATTTTCCCCCTAGCCTCTCTCTCTCTTTTGCTCTTTTCTCCCCTTGCCTCTTCCTCCCTCCAGGACACTCTCCTTATTCTGACAACTGGAATATATATGCCACGGTAAACAGAAAATGACTGAAAGACAAATCTAAGCTGACAGTATAACCTGGTGTGAGAGGAGACGGCTTAGAATTTATAATTAGAAGCCTATTTTAGCTTCCTTCATAGGACTGTTGAAATTCCTTTCAGGGGTGTCTTGATTGCCTTGAAAATGAATGTCATTGAGGACATTTTTTTGCCCTCTCTGGTTTCCTTGGCAACAGGTTGATGATGCAGCAGCTGAAATCCACTGTCTCCCTGGAGATACTGGTGTGGGCAGGCCACAAACCACTGGTAATGCCTACCACGTGTTCTGAACTTGACCAAATCTTTTCATTCCAGTCCTACTATATGCCTTATACAAAGGGATTGACCTAATAGAAGAATGACTTTACAATATAATTTTTGGCATGACTATCAATGAAAGGTGTACTCATCTGCTTTTTAAAAATGGCTTACCTTTCACATAGAACTTAATACTGAGTCTTGAAATTGTAGAAGTCTCAGGCAATTGTATACATCAATTCAGTGTCAGAGTAATATATTGAAAAAAAACAACAACCTTGTTCCGTGTTAACATAAAGTCTAAGAGAAGGGGGCAAAGGATCAAGGGTCAGCACACTTTCCTCTAGATTTATGTCAAGTGTATGGTCCTTGTTGGGTAGCCTCAACCAACAGCCACTCTCCACCCCTTGAAACAAAGCATGCCTATGATCTGCAAAGAAAGCATGGAGGAACTATAAATGGATAATGTCTGTCAGTGTTTTCCTCTGGACGATAAGGGAAAGGGAGCAGCTAGAGAAGAAAGTTCTGCTGGGATGGGAGCACCATTCAGGGAAAGCATATAAGCTGGCTCAAGGGACAGACGGACACAGCTGTAGACAAGCCATCTGGGCCATAGATAAGCCATCTGGGCCATAGATGGATCTACTACAAAATTTAGGATGGCCCACACACTTAGGGATGGATGAATGAAGGCTTCATGAAAACATGTTAAACAGAGGGAAACCCAGGTAATAAAACCATAAGGTTGGTGCAACAGGTGAGCAGAGAAGATGGAATTAGACCAGGGAAATTTACAGCTGAATTCAATTAAAGAGTCGCATTTAGAATGGATTGATTTTGAATCCAACCAACTGCTGAATTTATGCTGAGAATAGATCCAGTGAAAAAGAGAACAAAAAAGAGAGTATGATCTGAAGAGGATGCACAGAAAAAGAGGAAAAACCCAGCGTGAGGGCTGGGTGGTGGCTGAGAGACAGGTGAGTGTGGTTATGTAAAGGAGAAGCAGGAAAAGGAAAGATAAAGGCCCATGACTGGACTCCAAATGCAGTCATGAGCTGCCGAAGGAAGGAGAATGGCTGCTATGGGCAACTCAACTGAAGACAGATACACTGAGCACACAACAGACATATTTGGTAAACATGTAAACTAAAGGGTTAATAGATATTATAAAGCTAAGAAGGATTCTAAGAATTTACAAATTTTTCATTGCCCACATGAGACTTGTAAATATTCTGGGTGATGAGTTCCTTCTGAAGTCTGGAAAGATGTACAGATAACTTGCTTTTTGTCCTCTCAGTTCCGGTAGTCGGTTCAGGGACTAAGGAAATATCTTGGGAAATGACATTTTTGTACCTTTTTTTTTTTTAAAGAACATGTTCACTGTTCTAACCTTTTGCTCCCTCCATTGACATGAGCAGCCCAGCCCCAGTGAATCAACACCGTAGTTTTCCTTCATGTTCAGGCAGAACAAATAGTGTAAGAATATGAAGACTAAAAAAGAGCAATCGGAGAATTCTCTTACCAATGCACTTAGCAGCTAACTGCACTGGCTTTGGAGTCAGATAGCCTGGCATTGGAATCACTAATCTAGTTTTTAACAGCTGGGTGATATTGAAGGAGGTAACTAGTTTATCTAGGCATCCACATTTTAATCTGTAAAATAATGAAAATAATAATAATACCTACAAGATAAAGTTATTCTTGGCTTAAGTCATGTAATGCACATAAAGCTTTTAACACAATTCTTGGCACATAAAAAAAAAAACCTTAGCTACTATATTTTATGATGATCAACATACTTGACTAATCAAATTAATTGTGAAACCTAAATTCATTATTAAGTTTAACATCTGGATTGGGCAGCTATGATGATCAAAATGGAGTAAATGTCTTATTTCCAATTCTTTTTCTGATGGTACCTTTGATTCTACCTTATATGTATAGCTGGGCTTGCTAATGCTTCCAAAATCAATGTATTAATATTAAAATGTTAGGCAATGATCGACAAATTAATTTTCTTCCATCCTCCTTTGGTTTTTTCCCTTTTAAAAATCGTATTTGAATTTAGTTAATTCAGTGAATTTAACTTAGAAGCTTTAGAGACGCTCTATCTTTTTAATCAAATGGTTCATTACCGATTCACTGACAATTTTCAAATCATCATTTTAAAATGCTGCCTCTGGGGGTGCCTGGGTGGCACAGCGGTTAAGCGTCTNCGCCTGGGTGGCACAGCGGTTAAGCGTCTGCCTTCGGCTCAGGGTGTGATCTCCGCGATCTGGGATCGAGCCCCACATCAGGCTCCTCCGCTAAGAGCCTGCTTCTTCCTCTCCCACTCCCCCTGCTTGTGTTCTCTCTCTCGCTGGCTGTCTCTATCTCTGTCGAATAAATAAAATAAAATGCTGCCTCTGATATTATTTCTCTATTTTCTTTTTTCTCTCTGTAACCGATATAGATTTTGGGGGAGGGGGAATGAAAAGAGAAGAGAATTAAATTCATCTTGGCCAAGTATCTTCTGCAGAGCAGAGGTCTGCTAAATATTGGGCTAAATATTCTAGGTCNTAAAATAAAATAAAATGCAGCCTCTGATATTATTTTTCTATTTTCTTTTTTCTCTCTGTAACCGATATAGATTTTGGGGGAGGGGGAATGAAAAGAGAAGAGAGTTAAATTTCATCTTGGCCAAGTATCTTCTGCAGAGCAGAGGTCTGCTAAATATTGGGCTAAATATTCTAGGTCGTGTTGGCACCGTCAGCAGCAGTAGAACATGGGGATAAAGCGGGATGTTTGAACCAGGAGAGCAAGGCAGAGGCCACGGGATAGTGAACAGACCAAAAAAGCAGTGATGATTCTGCAAGAAGAAGAAATAGACACAACCAGCAGTTGGATGATAAGGAAGACCGGACTCTGCCTAGCAGAAAGGAAAGCCCGAGCACAAAGATAGCTTGTGAGTTAAGTGGATCAAAACCAGAAATCTAGGCAGACAAGCATCCCACAAAAGGAGCAGGCTCAGAAGTGGGTCAGGAAGCCGAATGGACAAGGAGTGACCATCAAGAATAGGTCCAACAGCCAGGGAACCATTTGTCTCTTGGTTCTGCAGAGGGCACCATCCCACCCAGGAATTTCTTAGAATTTTTGGTTGGGGCAGAAACCTACGGTATGGACAGTTTAGAACTGGAAAGTTCTAGCAGAGAGGTCAGTCATCTGAATGGAAGAAGGAAAAAAGAAGGAACAGCTCAAGACAGATGCTGACCCAAAACTTGTTTGGTGAGCTACATTCAGATAAACCACCAAGATCAAATGGCATCCACCCAGTAACTTTTAAGAAATTTAAGGCTACAGCTATGGAATGCATGTCGAAAATGGACAGCCTGTCTTTGGAAATCATTGCTGTGAGGGTAATTTTATTCTTTTTATTTATTTATTTTTTCTTCAGGATTCTCTCTACCTCAGGGCCAAATACCTTAAAGGTCTGCTCGATTTTCAAACTTGTATTTTTTCAGTCCAAAGGACAGTCCCCAGGAGAAGAGATGCATGTTATCCAGAATTGCAGGGAGCCAATGTGGGCCACGTTCAGGTGGCTGTGAGGAGAGTAACCTGACTTAAGCTTGCCATGGGGCACTGGGCAACAGCGAACAGGAACTGAGGGAAACCAGGGTAATAAGGGGAAATTACAGGAGTGAATCATGGACTGTAAGAGGCACGTGTTATAAAGCTTCCTAAACAAATGACTAGTGGACCTTCCCTGAGGTTTGCTTATTAATATACAGACTGTTTCCCTTCATTGACTTTGCGCTTCAAATAGCTAGGTGCACATGTCCTGTGTGGGAAAGACTCCATGAAGAAAGATGAAGGGAAGTAAAGGGTAGGAGGTGGTCCCAAAGGCAAACCCCTGAGCCCTTGATTAATGTGAAATAATGGAATAAAAAGCTGGAAAGTGTTTGGTTTGCAGGCGCCTAGAATAATTACATGCAAAATTTTTTGTTATGTTTTTATGTATGTCAACTCTTTATGTAATCCTTTTAGTGCATTGCAGTCCTCAGGGGCACTAACTTTGACTTTAAACCCATTCAGCAAAATCTGTGTGTTTTGGCATTTTTCCATTATGTTCAAGCTGAAAAAAGTCAAGCTCTATATTTTTTTCTAAACCTTGATAGAACCAGAAAGAACCGAAGTCATTTTCTGGCTTATAAGCAGGAAGAACTTGCTCCTTTAGGGCAAACTGGTCCCTTGGTCTACAAAAAGTACATAAACAACTACAGTTACAAAAATGCAAAGCAAATATTTATGCATTGTTTTTCCACAATAATACCAAAGATGTGAAGGAAGCAGGTCTTCTCAGTGAGAAACCAAGGGTTCAGTTTGGTGATGTGAATTATGATATGGGTTTGAGCTAGAGAAATATTGCTTCAAATGTGGCTGCTTTGAGGACAAGCTGGGGTGGGGGCAAGGAGGATATTTATTTTCTCTGTAGGAATGTAGACTACCCCATGCCTATACATCCTTGCTTATATTTCTGGTGAATGTGTGTATATGTAAATGCGGGTGAGTGAGTGTTATCAAAGATCCTTGAATCATTGAGCTCAGTCCTAAAACCTAAGAACTGCAGGTTAGGATTTGATTTCCCACAGTAAAAACCATTTCAAGGAGATGACTAATGATAGCAAACCAGTAGAAATTCCATGCAGACTGTGCTCTTGATGACTTGTATTTTGAATAATTTAAAACTGACAGTTACCAGTAATTCCATTACTAGGTATATACTGAAGAGAAATACACAAGACCTTGTACATGAAGTTTCATAGCAACATCATTCATAATAGCCCCGAAGTGGAAGCTTTCCAAATATCCATCAGCTGATTAATAAACAAAAATGGTATATCCATACAGTAGAATATAATCAGGCAATAAAAAAGAATGAAGTTCTCATACATGATACAATGTAGATGAACCTTGAAAATATTATGTTAAATGAAATAAGCCTGTTACATAGGACTACATATTGTGTGTTTTCATTTATGTGAAACGTCCAGAAGAGACAAATCTATACAGAGACAGAATAGAGATGGTGGTTTCAGGTTGTTTTGGGGGAGGGGAGCAGGAATGGAAATGACTGACTACTACTGGATATGAGATTTTTTGAGTGGGGAAAGGGTGATGAAAATGTTCTAGCGTTAGATTGTGGTGATGATTGCACAAATCAGAGAACATACTAAAAACTACTGAACCACATACTTCAAAGTGAACTATAGGGTATATGAATTGAGTCTCAATTTTAAAAATAAAAAACAAACACTGAATGACTCAGAGTTCGGGCGGAGGTCTTCTCTGGGATGTGACCCTGTATGAGTACTGGGTGGCAGGAACATGGGCTCTGATTTCAGACCATCTGGATGAAAATACCAGCTCTGCCACTTACCAGCTGCATGATCTTGGGCAAATTCCATACCTGCTTTGTACTTCAATTTCTTCATCTATAAAATGGGGAAGTAATTGTACATCTCTCATGAGATTGCTTTGAGGATTAGATGAATTAATAATGTAAGTCCTTAGAACAGTACTTGGCACTTAATCAGCACATATAAACATTTGTTATTGTTAACATTAACATCTTTACTGAAGTGTTGCCTTTGTAAGACCTGGGAACAAGGTCATACTCTGGTGGGTAGGAGGGACATTTCATTTATAGAAAGTGGCTATTCCCATTGGCAGTCATCCCAATCAGGTGTGGCTTAGAACACCTATCATTGATGTAACCTCATACATACTTTCAAGCTTATGAAGCCTAACATTTATTTAGGTAATGAGACTTTGGAAAGCAGGACCTCACACCTCACCAAAGTCCAGCTTCTTTTCTCTGACCCTAGGGCTGTTGGCATCAGATTCTAAGGATTGTAGACTTAGCAGATTCCTGGTGATGGAATTAGGTCAGTCCCTGCTTCAGAGAAAGGCATGGAAAGAGACAGGAAGCCTTATACTGGTCAGGCAATGATATAAGGAAACTGAATGCACACCTGACCCTTGAGCTCGGAAAGCAGCACTTCCAGAAGCAGTTGAAGGTAACTCTATTGATTGTGATTCCCTTCTGCCACCCAGAGCTCCAGTAAAGTCCTACTAAAAGGCATAGCCTGAACTCAGCCGGACTGTGGGGAGTGAAGAGAAGGGTGCACTTCATAGTCCCGAGAGCAGAGGACATTCCCAAACCCATGCTATCCCAAGGCCAATGGAATAGTTGCAGAATTCACTGGAGAGCTCAGAAGTCCCAGGCTCACAGGAGATCAACAGAGGTGCAGTCCGTGGTCGTTAGATGGGGTAGAGGTTGCCAAGTCCAGAGCACAAACGATGCGGTGGGTGGGGGAGGGGGAGGCAAAAGCCGAGGATGACAGAGAAGCCCTGGCACTGCCTGCAAAGGGCAAGATGATACAGTGAGGGACTGAAGTCCACAGCATTGGCACGTGTGTCTTAGAACACCTGTCATTGGTGTAATCCCACACATACTTGCAGGCTTATGAAGCTTAATATTTATTACGTCTGAGATAGACAAACTGTCAAAACCCAAGAGTCTAATTAAGGCAAAGTCTTCCACATCATTTTCCATAAGAAGAAAACTTATTGAATCTCTCAGCATTCTATCTACCCTCAACTTTCTGTATTTGCCTTTATTACTGTTTTATTTTTACTATTTTAGGACTGTTTACCTGCCATTCTCAAACATGGGCTTATGGGCTTCCTGAGGACAACAACTATGGAATTTTAAACGTTCTTCTCTCTTTTTTCTTCTTTGCTTATTAATTTCTGGGCCACCTTTGCTTAGCTGAGCCCCTGACTTACATTAAACACTCAGTGAGAGAATGAATCTCAGGGTGAGGATAATTTATGTATGAGAATCTTAGGTTTCAACTAGCCTTGGGTAGAAAGATGAGATCCAATTACATTTCTTCTGTTCCTTTCCTTCCATGAGATTGGCTGAGCCATCCAATTTGATGCTCCCATGCAGGTCAGCCCCCTCCTTTTCTGACCCAGTCTCCCATTTTCTGCTCCTCTGTGCCCTCGGAAGTTCCTGAAATAACACCAAGAACATTTTACTATGCGCACATCTTTTTTTTTTTAAAGATTTTAAAAAATTTATTTATGTATTTGGAAGAGAAGGAGAGACAGCATTCGCATGGCAGGGGAGGGGCAGAGGGAGAGAAACCCAAGCAGACTGCACACTGAGCATGGATCTCAATGAGGGGCTTGATCTCATGACCCTGAGATCAGACCTGAGCCGAAACCAAGAGTCAGATGCTTAACCAACTGACCCACCCAGGGGCCCTGCAGATCTTTCTTAAAAAATGTCCTCCATATATATGCTTAACTAATACTGGACCTTTCACCTTTTAGATTGCTCTATCTTGATCCCATTGGCTGGCTGCTTTTTCACTGACAAAATGTTGATGGTTCTAGAATCAGATCATTTGATTTCTTCTCTTTTTGTTCTATATCTGCTTTTCTTGGGTGAAATGGGGCCATGGAGTAGGGTGAATGTTCCGCAGAGTTAGAAGGCCAGAGCGGGGGCGACTGGGTGGCACAACGGTTAAGCGTCTGCCTTCGGCTGGGCTTGATCCTGGTGTTATGGGATCGAGCCCCACATCAGGCTCCTACGCTATGAGCCTGCTTCTTCCTCTCCCACTCCCCCTGCTTGTGTTCCCTCTCTCGCTGGCTCTCTCTGTGTCGAATAAATAAATAAAATCTTTATTAAAAAAAAAAAAGAAGAAGGCCAGAGCGATTACGTAGGGGAGTAGATTGGAGATGGATGTTAATGCTATACTGTGGAGTCTGAATNCTATCTGTGTCGAATAAATAAATAAAATCTTTATTTAAAAAAAAAAAAAAAAAGAAGGCCAGAGCGATTACGTAGGGGAGTAGATTGGAGATGGATGTTAATGCTATACTGTGGAGTCTGAATCTGGTGGGGTTTTGTGTTTGTGTTTGTTTCTTTGAAGGGAGGTTTTAAGCAAAGGAGCCACACAGTAAAAGCTCTAATTCTGAAAAATAATTTTTGGTGTGTTTTAAATGGTCTAGCGCTAACAGAGTTTAAATCAGGGAGATCAGCTGATTCCAGCTGACCGTGGGAAATGGCAGTGAGTATAGGGTGGGGGAGATGGATTTAGGGCATTTCCGAAGAAGATTGTATAAGATTTAGTGACTATCAGTTATGGGAGAGAAGAGAACAGAAGTCAAAGGTGACTGCGGTTTCTGGCTTGGCTAACGCACAAATGGTGATGATATACAACCAGTAGGAGATAGAAAAGGACAAGAATAATTAGCCATGGTCTGACTTGGTGGTGTTATTGGAGTAAGTAATCTCCCTAGGTCTCTCACGGTCAGTGTCTCCCGGGGATGGCTGGCAGCTCATCAGTTTAATTGGCACAGATGTAGGTAAGGCCTCAGGTGACAAATGACAAAAATATATCAACTGACAACATCTTCACCAAGGCTTCATAGCTCTTTCCCCTTTAATCAGGATTATCGCAAAAGCACAGCATAAGAGAACTAACATGAAAATCAAAATATTTTGGTCTAAGTCCAAGTTATGCCACTTACCAGCTGTGGAATATAGAGTGTTTCACTTCTTTGGGCCTTATTTTTTTTTTAATCTGTAAAATGAAACACTACTACTTGCCTCACAGGGTGGGGATAACAACTAATANTTAATCTGTAAAATGAAAAACTACTACTTGCCTCACAGGGTGGGGATAACAACTAATAAAAATGTAGAGAAACTGGGTTGTGAAGCAGCAGATGCGAGAGCTGGCTTGAACAAATGCAGTGCCGGTCTGAGGAGCCATTTAGGCTTAGGGTTTGAAAATGCAAGATCCAGGGTTAGAAGGACAGGTCCAATGCTCTGTAATAACCGCATGTCTCTAACTTTGATGCAACCTGGGAAGATACCCACTCAATAATCTTAAGTGGCTTCATAAGCTCCGTGTTACATTCTCATACTTCATGCACCCGTGGTATGTCCCAGGTGGAAGAGATCTCAAGCATCACATGCTTTTGTTTTTCAGATGAAGAGTCTGAGGGCAGAAAGGTTATAAAATGTGCCCGAGGTCACAGAGACCGATAGGAACATGGGTGAGAGCCCATGGTTCTCAACTTCCAGCTCAGGACTTGTCCACTCTGTTATGGGGCCTTTCCATTGCTATTGAAAAAAATACATCTCACTCTGACCAAAGAATCAGCACTGAGAGTCTATTTCTTTTGTCTTTCTTTTCTTTTTTTATAGGATTAAGTTTATTGGTAGGAGAATGATTTACAGCCTAAAATTAATCTTTGCTTACCCAGTCCCCCAAAATAAATTTAAAAAGGTAAACCAATAGACAGAAAACTTCTATAAATACTTCAATACACACTACATCAAAAACTAATGACGTACTGTATGGTGACTAACATAACATAAAAAAAAATACTTCAGCATTTCTAAGTCCTGAGGGAAAAAACTCACGGAAGTAGATTTACATCAGCAAGGGGGTGTTGTTAGCCAGCACCTTCCACCATCCTGTGGTAATGGAGAACATGTATTGTGCAGTTTCAAATCCAAAGTCACAGGAAATTTACTTTCCCCACTTCTCATGCCACTCCTCCNCCAAAGAATCAGCTTTGGAGAGTCTATTTCTTTTGTCTTTCTTTTCTTTTTTTATAGGATTAAGTTTATTGGTAGGAGAATGATTTACAGCCTAAAATTAATCTTTGCTTACCCAGTCCCCCAAAATAAATTTAAAAAGGTAAACCAATAGACAGAAAACTTCTATAAATACTTCAATACACACTACATCAAAAACTAATGACGTACTGTATGGTGACTAACATAACATAAAAAAAAATACTTCAGCATTTCTAAGTCCTGAGGGAAAAAACTCACGGAAGTAGATTTACATCAGCAAGGGGGTGTTGTTAGCCAGCACCTTCCACCATCCTGTGGTAATGGAGAACATGTATTGTGCAGTTTCAAATCCAAAGTCACAGGAAATTTACTTTCCCCACTTCTCATGCCACTCCTCCAAACTGTCATAGCAAATGTAGAAATTGCATTAAAAATAAAGAAAGAAAGACATTGCATTTTGATTATCTGATCTTTGGGGCACCTGGCTGGCTTAGTTAGTAGAGCATACAACTCTTGACCTCGGGGTTGTAACTTCGACCCCCACGTTGGGTATAGGGATTCCTGATAATGAAATGAAATAATAAAATGAAATGAAATGAAATGAAATAAAAAATTCTGTGATCTTTATCATCCGCGTTCATATAATTACCACTTCCCAGCCCCTTATTAAGGAGACTCTTGACAGAGGCCACCCTGACATTGGGCTGGGCAAGGAAAGAATGTGGAATGGGAAAGGATTTGTCCTCTGTCCCATGGCAGCTGGATGGCTATCAGGTGATTCAGAGAGGAGAACCTTGGGTACCATTCCTGACACTGATTCATTCGTGCATGTGCTGCTTTGAGAGCTGAAGTCCGCTCTAGGGATGTGTTAGGCGGTGAGTCAGGACACTGTCAGCTCTGATTGCTCCCATTCACAGTCTAGGGACATTAGTATCCCCTACCTCCCACCCTGCATAGTCAAGAGTGCACAATACAGGTGGTGTGTGTGTGTGTGTTTAATTTATTGAGATATAACTCACAGAGCATATGCACAATACAGTTTTATTGAATGGGTAAATTTATTCAGAAGTCAGTGGTATTCTTTCAGGCAAGAACATTTATTAGGGCCCCCAAAATCCTCATTCATTTGTTTACTGATATAAGGAGCTTTATTTCTTTTTCTAAAAGTTCTAATACCTATGAAAACTCAGATGTTCCCAAGACTAGTAATAATAACAATAAAATTTAACAATAACAATAAAATGTAACCTTTAATGAATGCTTATTGTGGTCCCACGCTGTGCTAAGCATTTTGTGTGCCTTTTCTCATTTACTCATTACAACATCCCATTGAGGGAGGCACTGTTATCAACTCTGTTTTATAGCTGAGGAAGCTGAGGCTCAGAGGTCATACAACTTGTCCAAGTTCAAAGAGCTAATAAGGGGGAAAGCAGGGTTTGAATGAAGGTCTGTAGACGCTAAAACCTCACTTTCTACCGCATCAAGAACTTCCCAGTTTTCCTCAAAATGGCTGTTTACACCTTAGGAAAAAACCATGAAAAAAAGTTGGTAGGTATTTAAGAAAAAATACTTACTGCGGAGTTGAGGATGCTGGTGTTCAAGTTAGACCACTGCGGGCACAATTAACAAGAACACATTTGAAGAACTGAAAGAAAGACGAGGAATTGAAGGCCAGTCAAACACTGGTTTTCTTCATGCTTGACTATGAACCAGTCTTGCCCATTCAGGTTATATTGACCAGATACTTACAGATTTCCTCTCACTGCCTTTCCCCCAAGTGTTAGGATGCCTGACATGATTTTGACATGGCCTTCTCCAAGCATTTCTCTGACTGAGAGCCAGCAAGTAAAATCCTTGCAGTTTCCATTAGAAATAGTGTTGTTATAAGCATCATATAATATTGGAAGTTGACGGTGATAGCTGGAGGTGACAACTGATGGCAGGGTACTTTGAAGATTTTTGAAATGTGCATCTACTTTCTGTATCTATATATGTAAATATTTAATATTTTTTATAATTTATATATAATTATATGTAATACCTATTTAATATGTATATATTTATCTTACATGAAATTTCCTGTTCTCCAAGTCGGCCCCTTGACACCAGCATCCTTTGGATACACCAGAGAATCCCCAGGCTTCACTCTGGAGGTAGATGGACTTAGACAAGCACATATGGAAAGAGAGCAGTTGTTGCTCCAAGCAGGCAGATGGAATTGTGCCCCGAGTATTTTTCCAAAAGGAAATAAGAGCAAGAAAAGAAAAGATAGGGGGATAGCCCGAGCAGAAGTAGTATAGGCAGGAGGACGAAGTTCAATGGACTCAAGTTGAACAGGGGAGTGGGTGGACAGGTGAGGAGATCCACCCCACACTCGTCTGACGTTCTACACCAGTGGTTTCCAGCAGCATCATTATCTGGAGATTTTCTAAAATGTTCAGATTCCTGGGCCCCAGCCATGATTTGGTGACCCTGAGAAAGTCAGGTCATTTCTTATTTGTGCATTATTAGGTAACCCGAGCACATGGGAGCTTGGTGAAGCTATTGTATTTGCAGACTGTCTTGTTATGTCACAGAGGCCGTGAGTTGACTTGCACCTGCTGCCGACTTGCTGTATGATGTGTGGCGGACTGCGTGATAGTTTTCACTTGCTCCATCTTTAGAATCGAGACACAGAATGCTCCCTCCTATGACAAAGGAAAGGGAGGTAAAAGCATAAAAAGCAGTGTGAGCATCTTGATAGGAATAAAAATTCAGATATAACATGAGTTCCACATTTTATTTAGGTAAACCAAACATATCAGCATGATTTGCCTCCTTTCAGTGGCTTCCAGAACTGTGTATCTGGCAGGGGGTGACCTAGACCCAGGGCCTCCCTGTCCTAGAGTAGTGTTCTTAAAATATCCACAGGGGCCTTGCATCGGTTCTGGGGGGGGGGGATGCTTATTAAAAATGCAGATTCTCAAGCCCTACTCTACAGAAGTGGAATTATCATCTCTGACTTATGGCACCTGGGTGTCTGTGTTTTAACAAACTCCCCAGGAGATTCTTATGCACAATGAAGTTTAGGGACTGTTGCTCTGGACCGTAAGCCTTCTGAGATAGGAATGGAAATATATTCCTCATTGTAGCCTTTGCATTGTATTCAGGATAATAGATGGCCAAATAACATCTGTGTAGTAAAAGAAGGCACGAAGAAAGAAATTATTTCGTCCTTGATCCTTCTAGTAGCATGTTTTCATAATCAGAGGCCTCGGTAGGCCATGTATAGGATGGCTAAGGCCAGCTTTCAGCTGTACGTCCTGATGAGGAGGGAGCTTTATATTAAGGAAATGCCCCTTTCACAATGATCCAGAATGACTTTTAAGAAGAGCCTCTGGGGAGCTAATTAAAGAGCCAGAGGCAGACAGGCTGCTGAATTAGGTCTTTGGTAAGCCACTGAACTCAAGAACAAAAATCATAGAGCAGGAATAGCCATGAAAAGCCTGAGGTGGGGGAAGTGCACGCTCGCAGGGAAAGGCCAGACAGCAGATCCTGGTCAGTAACATGGTAGCTAGAAGGGACAAGGCAGCCATACATCCGGATTCCAGAAAGTGTTAAGTCTCTATCCAGAGCAAGACACAACACTGGGATTACAGACACTTCTGAGTCTACCATTAGTGACCCTTGGTGGGTGAGGGGAAGTGTGGTTTGGGTGGAGGGTGTTCATGGGGCAGAAGAGCCGCCCCGGGGAGTAAAGTGCAAAACTCAACGTTGTCAGCTCCCTCGTTTTTAAAAAGGACTTTCACTTTGTCAGTTTGGTCCCTTTGAACAAACACCTGAGGCTTCTTCAGGGCCAGTGGACATAGACTTCCCTGATGAGGTAATTGTTACGAATTGCTATTTATGATGATCATATAATTACATTTTGTGTTCTAATGTTATTTGTTTAAGCCACTCTGTAGTGTAACCCCTCGTGGACTCTGTTCTGCTGTTGTCCCACATGTCGCCATATGTTTTGACATTTCCCAAATTAAGAATTCCTTTCTTCCAGCTTTTAGTTAGGTAGAACCTTCAAAGACATATTTATTTATTAGAGAGAGAGAGAGCATGCATGCACAAGAGAGGGGGGAGCGGAAGAGGGAGAGAGAGTCCCAAGCAGACTTCATGTGAGTGAGTGTGGAGCCTGACACGAGACTCCATCTCATGACCCTGAGATCATGACCTGAGCCAAAACCAAGAGTCAGACAGACCCTTAACCACCTGTGACACCCAGGCACCCCTAGATGGAACCTTTAGACAAACCATGTAGTAGGAAGAACTTAGGAGACTCTCCCAAGAATTAGTAGTGCAGATGCACAGTACCAGAGATGTGCAAATAGCAGAGGACCTGGTGACAGTCTGCTAACACGTATTGCTTCACACACAGCTAGCTTCACACGACATTGCAGGAGCCGAGCCAGCATGAGTGATGTAATCACTCAGAAATAGCGGCAGAGTCCCAGCTTCCTTCCTCGGCGCGCTAATGGATCATCCTTAACCTCAGTTCTCTAAAACCTTTGAATAGCATGAAAGAAAGCCTAGAAAGGGGTAGGACTTCCCTAGACTTCCTTTAAGATGCAAACAATCTGGCCCAGGCCTGCAGAAACCACATAGATCACAGCCAATGACTGCTAAATAAAGCAGCAAATCCCTCTAATTAGAAAGGCCAATTAAAGAATTCAAAGGGAAATGGTGAATCCCTTGTGGTGGAAGAAAGGTGCCTTTTCTTCTTTCTTGAAAATGGTAATCATGTGTGTGGTATTGTCCCAGGGTAAGTACCTTCAGGACCACTTGTGACCAGCATTGTGGCAAGAGAGTGAGTCATCCGGGACTAACAACCTGAGATGAGGCAGCCAAATCTGCTAAGTGTGTGCTCTTCTCTCCTTTTCTCTGCTTATCTCCACTCAAACATTTTTGCTCAGTTTTCTGAATCTAGCTTGCAGGCACTGTGGTTTTCCTATGAATGGGAGGATAGTAGATGAGAGAAAAGAGGCTGGGTTAGGCAAAGGATTAGCTGCTGGCAGTGGGTCACTTGAAGAGCTAGGTAACTAAACAGCACTAGGTAAGTGCCCGTGCCCACCTGCGGTGCGGGGTCCTCACTCACATCCCCGACCTAGAGCTTAAGAAGATCCTTCCTGTTAAATCCAGTTAGGCTCTTCGGTAGGGAAAACATACGAAATTGTCTTCTGAGGGATGTACAAAGGAACTGTGTCCACTTGAGATTCTAGAACAACGCTGACCTGTCTTTGATCAACTTTTTTATTAGCTAACATTTATTGAGCGGCTTACTCAGTGCCAAGGATTGGTCTGTGCACTCTCCCTGAATTCTCTCATTTCGTCCTCACAGTGACTTCTTGAAGCAGGTGCTACTGTTCTCTTCCTTTGACAGATGAGAAAACTGAAGCCTAGACAGGTTCAGTAATTTGCCTAAGGACACAAATCCAGTAAGTAGCAGAGACAGGACTTGTACCCCAGGCAGTCAGATCCCCAGTAGGTTCTCCTAATTAGTTACTACACTCCGCTGCCTTTGCTAAGATTGCCTTTGTAAAGTGCTTGTCAACTACAAAGTCATATCCACACATAAAATATTCCTGTTATTATTATTAAAATCCATTTAGTTCTCTGATTCATTAAGATGATATAATAGGCCTATTGAAATTTAGATATATGAGAAAATGTGGAACAAACCAACCTATTTCTAGTGATGATCTATCTTCTTTAAGTTCAGTCATTGAGGAATAGAAGCTCTGGCTGTGATTTCTTTTCATTTTTCATGTATCTGTAAAAAATGAAATAGACTCATTTGACCTAGCCCCTATACTTTTACTAAAGCCTAGTGAAAATAAAAGAAAGTATAGTTAAGGATAACAAGAGAGAGAAGAAATATAAACAAAGCAGTCTGTAACATCATTTAATGCTTTCTCTAAGTCATTTGAATGATTCTGTATGAAGTCATAATGATATGCTCTTCTTTGAGACAAACTGCTTATTTTCTTGATTCTAAGATGCAAATTTTTTCACATCTTGATGTTTTTGAAATTAGTAGATGTCTCGTAATCAACGTGAACATTTAATATAGGACTCTTTACCCTCCTTGCACCCACCAAGAAGCCATTATTAAAACCACTACTTCACATTAGATAGCATAGCATTGGGTCAGCCAATATAGATTGCCCACTGTTTTGCTCTATGGACTCAGTTAGCTTTAACCCAAACTGGGACTTCAGACATAACAGAGGAAACACTGAATATCTCTTAAAGCCTATGTTCTAACATCGAATTGTATGCCTACATTTGCAATTCTAAGTACCATTTCTCCACGAAAAGGGACTACAGTTGACTCCAGAACTAGGGCAGAGAAAATCCAAGATGAGCTCAGAACATATTGCTGTGCTGTAAAGTAAAGAAAGAATCGAAAAATGATGAGGACATGTTAAATGGATACAAGAGCCAACTTGAAAGAGATCCTTCTGATCAAATCTGTCACAATTTGTGCTTTGAAAGGATAATTACAGTAATTTATTATAGCCCACTGAATAAAATAAGAACCCATGGGCCCATATTGATAATAAATAAATATATAAATAAATAATGAGAGAAAGGGAAGCTCTTCTTACAGTAGAATGTTACATCATAAGTGTAGAAAGAACAATAAATTGAATAAATTGAAAAACCACCATTTTGCAGTTATCCATAGTAATTAAGAATTATCAAGGGATGCTGTAATTTTTGGTGAAAAGTTCAGTAAGGAACAGTATATTTCTATAGTCTCCAAATATCTCTCCACAGATTTCTTGTTAATACAAAGGGGAAAATGATAATCTTTCTAATGGAGAAAACTGACACAGAGCACCTCGACCAAGTGATCAAAATTAATGTCACCAACCATGGGATGACCTGACATCATGGGCCTCCTGATTGATACAGCATTTCTTTACATACTGTTCCTTCTAGAAAATGCATAACCTACATGGAAATGTAAGGAACTACCACACAAACTCCCAACGGTTGGGCTGTACTCTTTTAAAAATGTCAATGTCATAAAAGACAATGAAAGTCTAAAATTGTTCCAGATTAAAAGAAACTAAAGAAACATGACAACCAAATGAAATGTGTTATCTTGGATTGGATTCTGAATTGGGCATGGGGGTGGGGAGGATAGCCATAATGGACATTATTGGGACTGTTGGTTAAATTTTTATTTTATTTATTTATTTATTTATTTTTATTTTTTTATTTATTTTTCATCTCACATCGCATAAGTGTACTCTTTAATCCCCATCACCTATTTTACCCATCCCCCCCGCCCCACCGCCTGACCCACCTTACTTCTGGTGACCATCAGTTTGTTCTCGGTAGTTAAGGGTCTGTTTCTTGCTTTGTGTCTCTCTCTCTCCTTTTTTTCCCCTTTGTTCTATTGTCTCTTAAATTCCACATGTGAGTGAAATCATATGGCATTTGGCTGGCTTATTTCATTTAGCATTTTACTCTCTAGCTTCATCCACATGGTTGTAAATTGCAAGCTTTCATTCTTTTTATGACTGAATAATGTTCCACTGTATATGTACACCACATCTTCTTGATCCATTCATCTACCAGTGGACACTTGGCTGCTTCCATAGTTTGATATCGTACATAACGCTGCAGTAAACATTAGGGTGCATGTGTCCCTTTGAATTCGTGTTTTGTATTTTTCGGGTAAATCCCCAGTCGTGCTATTCCTGGATCATAGGGTGGTTCTATTTTTATTTTTTTGAGGAATCTCCATACTGTTTTCTAGAGTGGCCGTATCAGTTTGCATTCTCACCAACAGGCCAGGGGAGCTCCCTTTTCTCCACATCTTCACCAACATTTGTTATTGCTTGGACAGTTGGTAAAATTTGATAATGAACCTTCTGTTAGGTAATAATACAGTGTGAATATTAAACACCCTCAGTTAAGTAATTGTACTATGTTTATGTAAGAGCATGCCCTTCTTAAGAAAAATTGAAGTATTTAGGGGTAAAGAGGCATGATTTCTACAGCATACTTTCAGGTGGTTCAGAATAAAACCATTTTGAAGATTTGTGTCAGTGGGTCTTTCATAGAGGCCAAACTGGAAATTTATAGTCAAAAAGTACTAAGGAAGACAAGTTAGTATGTAAGTTGGTGTTCAGCCCTAAGTTTCAAAAGAGGTTCTTATGTAAAGAAAAGTTGTTTGATGAAAAAAAAAAACCTATTTGGAAAAAGGATTTTTCTTAGGACCTTGAAATCTTGATGTGTGACTATTCTTATTACTGCTGTTAGAATTTGAAAAATAATAATAGCCATTTAGAAATTTAAAGAATTTTTAAGTAAGAACAACTAAATATTAGATGGGGTAATTGGTAAGCAACCTGGAGTAAAGTTCTTTGTGAGGGTATTTGATGATGAGCCAATACACTGAAAAGCAGAATGTGAATCTTGGAATGTATTTGTCTGTAAGAAAATGTTTGGATGAATTATTCTACAGTCTTCCCAAGCTAGAACTAGAATTAAATTATGCATGCATTGATAACAGTTAAGGCTTCCATTGGTATCTTATATCATGTATTTATATTTCTTACATGTGCTGATATTCCTCCAAGTAGCCTATCTTTTTTTTTTTTTACCGTCTTCTGGTTAGTTTTTTTTTGTATTCCATCATTTGTTTTTTGTTTTATTATCTTCTGGTTAGTTCACTGTTCAATTCTGATCGCATGATAAAGTTCAATTTTAAAGGAAAAGGAATGTTGGCTGTAGCATGCACTGTGGTCTAGGCCTCAATTATTCATGATCATGGTCCATGGAGCCATATAAAAATACCACTGTTAACAAGAGAACATTACCTGATTTGTATGAAAGCTGCAAAATTGTTTGCTTTGGAATCCAAATGTACAAAACAGGGGACATGCCATAATGTCTAGTACATGTTTTGCTTTCAGAGTCACACTCATTTTTAACTAAGATCTTGAAAGACCAATGCTGGTATATGTAGGAAGACTTTCTTTTTGGTTCTTCTCCATAACTGATGATTATGATGGGTGTTCTTGGGAAATTTGAAGCAGCTAACTTTTTTTTTTAGCCATATCAATATGTAGGTTTACAGAAATGTGTCCCCCTCCTACTCTCTTGGTAAAACCTTTGAAAACTGCAGTTTTGTTTTGTTTTTTTTAATTTGAATGTCTAGACTCATAAAATCAAAATACTTGATAGAAATGAGGCTGATCTTGACACAACCATTAATTAGGCCTGAATTAGGAGCCCCTGGGTGGCTCAGTCAGTTAAGCATCAGACTCTTGATTTCAGCTCAGGTCATGATCTCAGGGTTATGCGATTGAGCCCGACATGGGGCTCTGAGTTCAGCATGGAGTCTGCTGAAGATTTTCTCTCTCTCCCTCTGCCCCTCCCCTTGCTCACTCTCTCTCTCTCTCAAATAAAATTGTTTAAAAAAATTAGGACTTAATTAGAGAACCCAAAAGTACAAAATTATTAGTCCACAAGTAGTTATTGAATACGATGTGGGAAGCATTATGCTAGCTGCTCTAGGGGAGGGAGACACAATTAAAATGGTTCCTCTATGCTCTTGGAGCTTGACTTTACTTGGAAGAGAGCATATTCACAAAAGTAGCTACAATGCAGGCGAAATACTCATGGGAGTGGTAGAGAGTGGGGACCAGTAAGCAGTGGGCCATTTCTCCTCACTTCATATCTCTGGAACCAGCCCCATTATTAAAGAAGAACCAAAGACCACAGATTATCAGTCCTGGAAGGAGCCCTCTAATACCACAAATGCAAAAAACAAACTCAGAGAGGTTGTTATTTGATGAGAAGCACATGTTGCAATTCAAGTCTCCTGTTTTTTCTGATGTGACTAGAAGATTTTTCTTAGCCTGGGTTCTTAAAGCAGCTGAGGGATGGTGGAAAAGGGGACAAGACACTAGAATCGATTCTCATTAATTACAATTTAGGACACTTAATCATTTACAAACTCAATTTTATAATTGTAAAAATGAGCATAATACTACATGCTTTGCACTTTATAACTGGTGGGTTGGTTAGGAGAATCATGTGAAACTGTGTGAAAATACCTTGAAAGTAATTAAGTGCTATAAAAATGTAGAGATTATTAATAGCATCTGACATTTATTAAGTAATTAGTATGTGCCAGGCATTGTGCTGCCACTTTATATTCATTACCTCAGTTAACCCTTCTACAACCCTCTGAAGTAGATACTATTATTAACATTTCACTGAGAAAGAAACTGAGGTTTAGAGTGATTAATTGCATAAGAGTTAGTGCCCCAGAGAGATTTCAGGCTCAGGCAACCTGATTCAAGAGCCTCCACATACTCACTTCTTACCAGCTCTCAGTTGTTACAGGAGAAGCCAAAAAGGATGCACGACCATTGCCTACAGCTGGGCAGGAACAAATCCTGCTCACTCTCCTGTTGAAGCCCAGGTTTGGGGTTGGGGGGTCCGCATGGGGATAAAATCATGCACCTTGCTGGGACAGCCAGGAGCGCGTGCAGCAGTAAGTCTTAGGGAAAAGAGCATTCCTCAAGGGACTCACTAAATTCCTTTGCCTCATGTATGCATCAGCATGCACACTCCAGCCCTGGGTATTTAACCAAGCTAATTTCAAACTAATATTCAAAGCTTGCAAGGAAGGCCCTGATTAATCTATTAGCTGCACTTGGTAACGACCTGAGGCATGACTGCTTCAACTGCTCTGTTCCTGCTTGTCAGCCTCACGGGGCTGCCCCATGTTCTCTACACAGCCACGGGTTTAATGGAAGCCCCGTCAGTAAACAAGACCACCCAGGGGCACAGTTTGAGGCCGAAGCAAGAAGAAGCTAGGAAGACGGCTGGTGATTCTGGAGATTGGGGCTTCTGTTTATGAAGTTGAATCCGAATGCCACATTAGCTCTCCACTACTCCTTGGCAAAAGCCTGAAGCTGAGAGCAAAAGGTGAGATGAGATTTGCAAATAGACCGCCAGAGAAAATGTGCGTGCGCCTGTGTATTGTGCAGAAGCAGGAAGGAGACAAGAGACTGAAGGTCACCTGTGCAGGAGAGGCTTTATATGCGCCGCTAGACTGGTAGCGTTCCCAGCTCTGAGGGAGTTTGGCTGGCACCAAGGAAGCTTCTTCACTCCATCCTCACCTGTAACATCTCCTGTTCCAGGCCTCAGGTGGAATTGTGTACTGGCAGGAGCAGCAGCAGCGAGAGAAGACAGTCACTGCACAGCGAGGTCAATGCCTCCGTGCCATCCAGCTTGGAAGAGAAATCTCTGGGCAGATTGTGGCCAGGCTAGCACGAACAGCAGAGCACATCCCCTGTGGTACCCTGCCCATACTCCTCCTTCCTAACCCCTTCCAGATGAATAAGGCAGCGGCCGTGATAGAAGTGACCCAGGGTCTTCTAACCTACCTCCTACAAACCCGGAATCCTCCCAAACACAGCCTGAAGCTCACTGCCCTTGGCCACTGCTAGTCAGCCCATGGATATCATCTTATGTGAGCCTCACAGCACTCCTAAGAAATAGGTGTCATTATCTGCACCCCCTTCCTTTTTTTTTTAAAGATTTATTTATTTGAGAGAGCGTGTGTATGTGTGTGTGAGTGGGGAGGTGGGGTGGGGCAGAGGCAGAGGGAGAGGGAGAGAAATCCTCAAGCAGACTCCCTGCTGACCGCAGAACCCAACACAGGGTTCCAGTCCCAGGACCCTGAGATCAGGACCTGAGCAGAAATCAAGAGACAGACGTTTCATCGACTGAGCCACCCAAGCATCCCTCCACCCCCCTTCATTTTTACCGCTAAAGAAATTAAGGCTCAGAGAGATTCGGTAACTCAGATACGCAGACAGGAAGTCAGAGTTAGAACCCATTTTGTCCAGAGCTTGAGCACTTAGCTCTACAACTTACCGCTGAACTACCACACTTTGGGGTGTCCCAAGCGAGAATACTGAAGGAAGAGTCTGGCTTTGGGAATTTTAGGCAATGCACATGTGTCCCCCACCTCTCTACACCCCACATGTACTTTTTCTCTGCTTGGCAGTTTTCTTATTCTCAGTTCTCCCGTCAACTGCCTGAGGAATTAATTCATGTGTATGAGTTAGGAATTTACTAATCTAACTCTCCCTTGATGTTTGCATTTAAGAGGAAATAAAGAGTAAGACATTAATAAAAATGTATTAGTCCTTCAAGAAGGAGTGGATCTAGGGGCTTCTAGCTGGCTTAGTCAGTAGAACATGAGACTCTTGATCTTGGGGTTGTGAGTTCTAGCTCCACGTTGGGTGTAGAGATTACTTAAAAATAAAAAAAAAATTAAAAAGGAGTGGATCCAGATGTTTTCTGGGAGAAGGGAAATGATTCTAGGGATTATGCATCCCATCCTTGGCACAGAATGAACAAACGCAAAAACTCACACTCAGACTTGCATCAGAGGCACAGGTACTGGAGGAGGGGGAAGAGAGCAGCCAGATCCTGTTTGAGATTGCCCAAATGAGCACATTCGGGGTCTCCAAAAGGAGAATCCTCCTAAGCCATAAGGAACGAGGATCTCCCCGCATCACTGCAGCCCAGGCCAGGCGGGGTTGTGCTGGGAGAGTGAGCAAGGTGAAGTATGTGGTCTTCCCTGGCAATGCTACTTCCTGCTGCCCACCCCCCAGCCTCATTCTCTCTCTTGTCACGTGTTACCTGTTCCTTGTCAGCCGTGATACACAAGCTTGAGCTGTCTGTGGCATCCAGAGCAGCAGAACCTGTACTACAAGCTTCACTGTGAACAAGAAACAGCCTTTCTACTTTCATAGTCAGTGTAGAAATGCATGCTCCCAAGGAAGAGGAGGATGGTGGGGTGGATCCTTCCTAGCATCATTGTTTCTCCCAGGCTAAGTCTGTCCTGAATATAGCCATTTTGAAAGTGACAGCCGTGGGCAGAGAAGGCCACGCACGGTGCAGCTTTCTCAGGTGTAATTTTCGGTTGGACTCTCCTACCTCTTCCAATGCATATGCCTTTGATGTTGGTCTGAGTGTTTGCCTGTTCTCTTCTCTTTAGCAGACCTAGTCATGGTCTTTGTTTCCTTTTTCCCAACCCCTCCCCCCGCCAAATAAAATATAACAAATTCTATAACAATTGCTTCTCAGTAAAACTGGGGAAAAATTTCAGCTTGTTCATTCATTTATTCAGCCAACATTTTAGTGAGTACTGGAGCATCAACCACTCTTCTAGGGACTGGAGCTCAAACAGTGACCAAAACATGAACATGGAGTGTATACTCCAATGCAGTTATTTACAGAGAAAGGAGTCTGCAGTAGGACATCTTTTACTCATCCCCCCCCCAAAGGAGATATTTAGTGAGGTGTGAACCGATCAAAGAGGCTGCATTTTGCCTAACAACAAACATTCCAGGGATGGCTGGGTGGCTGAGGTGGAGAGGACACCAGCCATCAGTCTTTCATTCTTTGGTTCAAAATATTAGAAGAAATATCCACAAAAAGGAAATTGGAGTTGATTAAAAAGGAAAGAGAAAAGTGTTTCTGAGGGATGCTGGCATTGAAGTTTCTGTAAATAAGCACGGAGATGAACTGTACAGTAGAGGGAATATAGCTAATATTATAATAATGTTGTTTAGTGATAGATGGTAACTACACTTCCATGGTGAGTGCTGAGTAATGTAGGAGATTGTTGAATCAGTATGTTGTCCACATGAAACTAACATATCGTATGTTAATTATACTTCAATTAAAAAAAAAATGGAGATGGCCACCAGGCAAATGCAGGGACAGTCCCGCATGTGAAACCTAACACACGTAACACGGTGATGTGAATGAGTTTCTCAGGCAGGTGACAGAGAATGGATGCGGGCTCTAATCCTATCTCTACCTTAGCTCCTGGTCTGGACAAATTCCATAACTTCAACAAACCTTAATATCCTCAGTTGCAACATGGGGAGATGGTACTATTCCTTATTCCAGAGGAGTTTGTGAGGCTCAAGGCCAGGGCCCAGCTCATGGTGTTAGCTGAACAAATGACAAGGACCGTTGAATTATTGAAGAATGAGAGGGAGCAAAGATGGAAGGGAGATGAAAAGGTCTCCAAGGACACACCTCAGTTCTGAATGTTGCCGGAATCAGATCTTGCCCCTCCTCTCAGAAGCTAAACATGAATATTATTTAACTCGGGTTGGGAACCATACCCTATGTTTGTCTTTCCCTTTAGAGCAGTGTTTCTTGAACTTTAGCTTACATGAAGTAAACAAGGAAAACTTGTCAAAAAGGATCCAAATTCCTGAATTCAAACCTAAAAAAACTCTGATGTTGTAGGTCTGAGTCAAGGCCCAGGGATCTATATTTTAAAATGACACTTCAAATAATTTTCATGAGTGTTATAAGTGGATCCTACTTTGAAACCTGCAAGAGAACTGCAAACAGAGGGTGTCTAAATGAATCCACGACACAGAAGCAGCAATATATCAAGAATAGAAGGTGTAGGGGCGCCTGGGTGGCACAGCGGTTAAGCATCTAGGCTTCAGTAAGTTATTTCTGTAATCAAGTAACTATTCACAAATAACCAATTTCACAAAATTAGCAAGACAGGAAATAAGCAAGAGCAGACTGCCATAAGTAGCACATGTTTCCATGTGGATAATTGCTGAAGACTAGCTCTTCTCAGAATGTCAATGTAACCAAAGGAATCTATGTAGGAAAAAGGAACAGCAACAATGACAGCAATGAAAACAAAAATTTTAAGTAGAGAGAGAACCTCATAGTCCCAAATAGAGTTAGCCACAGTAGGCCTCTTCAATAGTGATTGGAGATATCCATGAAATACAAGCTTACTGGCAGTATAATGCCATTTAATCCCCGATTAAGATGTGTTCTAGGAAGGGGCGCCTGGGTGGCACAGCGATTAAGCGTCTGCCTTCGGCCCAGGGCGTGATCCCGGCGTTATGGGATCGAGCCCCACATCAGGCTCTTCTGCTATGAGCCTGCTTCTTCCTCTCCCACTCCCCCTGCTTGTGTTCCCTCTCTCGCTGGCTGTCTCTATATCTGTCGAATAAATAAATAAAAAATCTTTAAAAAAAAAAAAAAAGATGTGTTCTAGGAAAATGAAAATTTGTGACTTTAGAATGCCAGCATGGCTAATTGAGTAGCGAAAAATCAAATCCTTCTGGATTGTCTTGTCTACATCCATGTCTTGCAGACCTTCTGTCTGTACCACATCATAGCATGCCTACATTTTCTGCTGTACTCCATTGGCTCTTCCTCAAAGCAAAAAGAAACTTGGAATGGCATTATCATACTGATATGGTAGACTGTTACTTGATGGCTCCAGAGAACCCATACCTCTTAGTACTTTCAGCCCTTGGGTAGTCCCCTCCCACAGAGTACGAACTAGCTGATGCTTTGGCCGTTGAGAGAGTAGCAAGCAGGACTCAAACAGAGGCTTGATAAATATTTGCACACTGGGGATTATCTTTTGGAATGTTCGCTTTTAGAAGCCAGCTGCCATATTATAAAGAAATCCGGTCTTGATTGCTGAATGATGAGAAGTCAGGTAGAGTGAGGCCCTTGAGGATCATCTTGGACATTCTACTCCCAGGTGAGCGCCCAGCTGAGCTCCCAGCTGAATGCAACCACTTGAATGAACTCATCTCCACCACATGGAGCAGAAGAATGCTCAGCTGAGCCAGTCAACCCACCCCATTGTGAGAAATAAAAAAAAATAATGGACATTTTAAGTCATTGGGTTTGGGGGTGACTGTTATGTAGCAACAAATAATTACCATAGAAATTGGTACCTAAAAGTAGGGGGCTATTATAACAAAAACCTCAAGTATAGGACATTGGATTTCTTTATACCTAGGAATTTGTTTTTCCTGAGGTACAGTGAGGCCAACAGATCAGGAGATGATTGCCATTGAAAAGGCAGTTTGTTCTCTTACAGTTCTCAAGACAAAGAGGCATGCTACACTATGTGGGGCCACATGGGGAAGCACCAGGGGCTGTCAGGAAACAGGAGTAAAGGAATAGCATGGATAAGAGCCTTTATCGTGGATTTCATGGGAAAGAATGGGCAAGGCAGAAAATCAGGGTAAGCAGGTTTAGGATTGGTTAGTTTGAATAATTTCAGCAGGCTCTGGGGAGTAGAGATTGAGTTGTGTGATACATCTGTGGCTCTGGGGTGATTAGGGCAGGGGCTAATGTGTGAGAGCTTGGCAAAGGGGGTAGTTGGTGGTATGGGCTCTGGATTAGTTACTTTGCATATTCAAAGGGTAGTCATCTGGTATCTCTAGGAATTAGCTGACCAGGGGAGGGACAGTCTCTCCTGGGTCAACAAGGCCCCAAGATCCTTCAAAGCATCATGAAATACAAAAAATAAAAAACATGATTAATAGAGAATTTGCATGAAAGATGGAAAAATGAGAAGACCATGAGTGGATCCTGGAAGAACTAAACTTTCTATTAAAGGTTGGAGAAAAATGGACTTATATATTGGTAGAGGAAGGAAGGAAATTTTTACCTGTTGTTGTTACAAGATTTCTTTTCCTTCGGTGTCCACAGTTCTTGGTCATGCCACTTCAAAGAATGAAGAGGTAGAGGGCACCTGGGTGGCTTAGTCTGTTAAACATCTGCCTTCCATGATCCCAGGGCCCTGGAATCGAGCCCTGGGTAGCATCGGGCTCTCTGCTCCCGCTGCTTGTGCACTAGTCTCTCTCTTTTCTATCTCTGTCAAGTATGTAGATAAAAATCTTACACACACACATACACACACACACACACACACGAAAGAATGGAGAGGTAGACCAGACAAAGAGTGGTGGGCAGCAAAGTTTATTGAGCCACAGTACAAAGGTCCCCAAGAGGCAGGGGACCCAAGAGGGCCTTTAGAGCTAGGGGGGGTTTTATGTGCTTGTTGGTGGGCTGTTTTAATCTGATTAAATCCTCCATGCCTCTGTCACCCAATCAGGTTTTTGTCATCTACCTATCACATGTTAAAGAGTGGTGGGCTCCTTGCAGAGTGGTATGAAATCCTTGTAAGGGTGGTCTCCTCTTAGGGCGGGACCCTGTCCCTGCCTGCCTTCCAACTATCCTTCATTAGTGGTAACTTAGAAGATAGAAAAATTAAATACCTAATGAAGTTGAGAATTTAGCTAAGAATTTGGCTAAATTTAGGTGGAATACTGAATATGCCATTTGGTGCTTTAAGCTACGTACGTTAAGATATTGCAAGAGAAATAGAAGCTAAAGAAAATACTATTCAGTTTTCAAGCAGAACATAGAGAAAATATTTCCAACTAAGGACTTTTTGAGTTAGACAAGATAACTGTTTCTCATTTTCAGTCTTTCAAGTGGGTAAAACATCTTAAAGTAAGAATTTTCCTCAAGGAAAAAGATCAACTCCAAGATGCTATCATCCTGGAGGCCTGAGGGCAAATAGAGAATCAAGGTTGCAGCTGTGTGATCCCTTGTTTAGGCCCCTGAAAGATTTAAGGCAATGCTTCATAGATCCTCTCACCTGAACAAAATCACTTCTGAGAATCTTAAGGGCATTTTACCACAAAACACGTATTCTGAGCTCAAATCAGGGAGAGACCTCAGGCACGTTATTTGTGGGTGTGGGGTTTTGTCTAATGGAATGGATTTTAAAACTGGATATCTACAAGTCCACAGCACTTTTTAAAGAGTTGTATCAATCTTGGACTCAGAGGAATAGGTCAAAATGAAAAGATGTCTCTTAGCCACCAACTTAACTGTTGGCAGGAAGCCGTCTGAGAGTACCACTTGATGTAGGCATAGCCATATTTATAGAGAAAGGAAAGCCATCTCTGAAAGTGGAATCAAGAATCCAGAAGATCAAAAAGTGGAGGAGAGCAATGGATTAAAGAACCAGTTCTAGGGATTGCAACAAACATTCTGTTCCCCCAAGTAACATGTGTCCCAGTGGATTACAAAATTGCTATGGAGCAATAACCGTACACCTTCTGCCTCCTCCCCCTGCTGCCATTTTTGGATAGAGAATATCTATTGAGGCGATCCTTTCCTATTTTCACCATTGAATGTTGGATGTATGGGGACATCCTAGGGACCACATCTTCATGTGAACCTGGTTTATATGACAAAGTGCTAGACCCAAGTCTGAACCTGATGCTGAAGTGGGATGGTAATATGTGGGTCTGGGAAGGAACTGAATGTACTTTGAATGCAGGAGAGACATGTATCATTAAGGGCTAGAAGGCAGACTGTGCTGTTTCCTCACATTGGTGGCCCCCAGTGATCCATGCTTCTGGGTATTCATACCCCTGTGTAGCCCTGTCCCACTTCAGCTTTGGGATTGGCCATGTGACTTGTGTTGGCTAATGAGAATTTCACAAAGTGATGCAAGCAGAGGCTTCATAAGCACTTGCAATCTGGAACTTGACCTCCTGGTCCACTGCTGTAAAAGAGCTCAGATCAGACTACTGAGTAACGAGAAGCTGTAGGGGGAGAGGCCCTGGAGGATGAGGACCATTTAAGATGTTCATCTCCAGTTGACCTATCTGTTAAATACAGCCAAATAAGTGACCTCAGTTATACCATGTGGAGTAGAAAAACCGCCCTGCTCAGTCAGTCAACTCACAAAATAATGAGAAATGATACATCATTGTTAAGTCAAGGGATGGCAAACTATAGCCTGAGCGCTAAATTTAGCCCACTACCTGTTTATAAATAAAGTTTTATTGAGAAACAGTCATACCCATTTGTTTACATATCATCTGTGGCTGCCTTTGCACAACAGTGGCAGAGTCCACATGGCCCATAAAGCTGAAATGTTTGCTATACAGCCTTTACAGAAAAGTTCGCTGACCCCTGTGTTAAGCCACTAACTTCAGCAGTGGTTTGTTATGTAATAGGATATTAATGAAATAGGGGTTTATTTAATGGAAGTAGAGAGAAGTCTAAGTTTTTACTGAGAGTAAGTATATATTACAAAGGAGGGGAACAGAGGAAGAAAAGTAAGGAGAGAAGAGAGGACAAAATGCCTAGAAAGGGAGATCAGATATAAGAAAGAGATTTGATTTACAAAAAAAAATGGGAAGAAAAGAGGAAAGGGAGAAGAAAAGGAAGAGGAATAATTTTCCTGTGGGGTGGATATTAAAGTCAAGAGTAATATTTGAAGCTTGGAATTTTTTGGTTATAAGCTATGAAGCCATGTTTTTGTTTTGTAGGTGGTCATTATTTATAACTACTAAAAGCATCAGTGCTAATGGTTAGCACAATATTCATTATCCTTTAATCTGTACCTCAGAATTAAGACTTTTATTAACTATACAATATGCTTAGCTAAACTGCTAAGGACTGACTCCTGACCAACTTAAGCAAGAAATGGTCATATGTCTTAATCCCTTCAGGGTGCTGTAACAAAATACCGTAAACTGAGTAGCTTATTAACAACAAGAATTTGCTTCTCACAGTTCTGAAGGCTGGGAAGTCCCAAGATCAAGGTACTAGCAGATGGAGTGTCTGACGAGAGCCCTCTTTCTGGTTCATAAAAGACACCCTATAGCTGTAACTTTCCATGGCAAAAAGGTGAGGAGTTTCTCAGCTTCTTTTAAGAGGACACGAATTCTGTTTATGAGGGCTCTGCCCTCATGACCCAATTACCTCCCAGAGGCTCCCCCTCCTGATACCATCACACTGG
>NC_048218.1:58375103-58393433 GCF_002007445.2 Ailuropoda melanoleuca
AGCCACCAACTTAACTGTTGGCAGGAAGCCGTCTGAGAGTACCACTTGATGTAGGCATAGCCATATTTATAGAGAAAGGAAAGCCATCTCTGAAAGTGGAATCAAGAATCCAGAAGATCAAAAAGTGGAGGAGAGCAATGGATTAAAGAACCAGTTCTAGGGATTGCAACAAACATTCTGTTCCCCCAAGTAACATGTGTCCCAGTGGATTACAAAATTGCTATGGAGCAATAACCGTACACCTTCTGCCTCCTCCCCCTGCTGCCATTTTTGGATAGAGAATATCTATTGAGGCGATCCTTTCCTATTTTCACCATTGAATGTTGGATGTATGGGGACATCCTAGGCACCACATCTTCATGTGAACCTGGTTTATATGACAAAGTGCTAGACCCCAAGTCTGAACCTGATGCTGAAGTGGGATGGTAATATGTGGGTCTGGGAAGGAACTGAATGTACTTTGAATGCAGGAGAGACATGTATCATTAAGGGCTAGAAGGCAGACTGTGCTGTTTCCTCACATTGGTGGCCCCCAGTGATCCATGCTTCTGGGTATTCATACCCCTGTGTAGCCCTGTCCCACTTCAGCTTTGGGATTGGCCATGTGACTTGTGTTGGCTAATGAGAATTTCACAAAGTGATGCAAGCAGAGGCTTCATAAGCACTTGCAATCTGGAACTTGACCTCCTGGTCCACTGCTGTAAAAGAGCTCAGATCAGACTACTGAGTAACGAGAAGCTGTAGGGGGAGAGGCCCTGGAGGATGAGGACCATTTAAGATGTTCATCTCCAGTTGACCTATCTGTTAAATACAGCCAAATAAGTGACCTCAGTTATACCATGTGGAGTAGAAAAACCGCCCTGCTCAGTCAGTCAACTCACAAAATAATGAGAAATGATACATCATTGTTAAGTCAAGGGATGGCAAACTATAGCCTGAGCGCTAAATTTAGCCCACTACCTGTTTATAAATAAAGTTTTATTGAGAAACAGTCATACCCATTTGTTTACATATCATCTGTGGCTGCCTTTGCACAACAGTGGCAGAGTCCACATGGCCCATAAAGCTGAAATGTTTGCTATACAGCCTTTACAGAAAAGTTCGCTGACCCCTGTGTTAAGCCACTAACTTCAGCAGTGGTTTGTTATGTAATAGGATATTAATGAAATAGGGGTTTATTTAATGGAAGTAGAGAGAAGTCTAAGTTTTTACTGAGAGTAAGTATATATTACAAAGGAGGGGAACAGAGGAAGAAAAGTAAGGAGAGAAGAGAGGACAAAATGCCTAGAAAGGGAGATCAGATATAAGAAAGAGATTTGATTTACAAAAAAAAATGGGAAGAAAAGAGGAAAGGGAGAAGAAAAGGAAGAGGAATAATTTTCCTGTGGAGTGGATATTAAAGTCAAGAGTAATATTTGAAGCTTGGAATTTTTTGTTTATAAGCTATGAAGCCAAGTTTTTGTTTTGTAGGTGATCATTATTTATAACTACTAAAAGCATCAGTGCTAATGGTTAGCACAATATTCATTATCCTTTAATCTGTACCTCAGAATTAAGACTTTTATTAACTATACAATATGCTTAGCTAAACTGCTAAGGACTGACTCCTGACCAACTTAAGCAAGAAATGGTCATATGTCTTAATCCCTTCAGGGTGCTGTAACAAAATACCGTAAACTGAGTAGCTTATTAACAACAAGAATTTGCTTCTCACAGTTCTGAAGGCTGGGAAGTCCCAAGATCAAGGTACTAGCAGATGGAGTGTCTGACGAGAGCCCTCTTTCTGGTTCATAAAAGACACCCTATAGCTGTAACTTTCCATGGCAAAAAGGTGAGGAGTTTCTCAGCTTCTTTTAAGAGGACACGAATTCTGTTTATGAGGGCTCTGCCCTCATGACCCAATTACCTCCCAGAGGCTCCCCCTCCTGATACCATCACACTGGTGTTAGGTTTTTAATACACAGTAGTCCCCCCATCCCAAGGGAGTATGTTCCAAGACCCCTTGTGGGTGCCTGAAATTGTGATAGTACCGGACCCCATGTACACAGCTGTTCCCTGACTTAAAATGGTTGAACTTAATTTTTCCACTTTGCAATCCAAAAGCAATATACATTCACTAGAAACTGTACTTCAGATTTTGAATTTTGATCTTTTCACAGACTAACAATAGTGGTAGGATATTCTCTTGTGATGCTGGACAGTAGCAGCAAGCCACAGCTCCCAATCAGCCAGGCGATCATGAGGGTAAGCAGTGAGTATATGCTTACTGTTTGGACCCATACAACCATTCTGGTTTTCACTTCCAATACAGTAGTCAATAAATTACATGAGAAATTCAACTCTTCAGTAGAAAATAGGCTTTGTGTGAGATGATTTGCCCACTGTAAGCTAATGGAAGTGTTCTGAGCACATATAAGGTAAACTAGACTAAGCTATGATATTGAGTAGCTTAGGTATATTACAAGCATTATCAACTTATGATATTTCCCACTTACAATGGGTTTATTAGGATGTTACCCCATTAGGGGCTCCTGGGTGGCTCAGTAGGTTAAGTGTCTGCCTTAGGTTCAGGTCATGATCTCAGGGTCCTGGGATTGAGTCCCACATCAGGCTACCTGCTCAGTGGAGAGCCTGCTACTCTCTCTCCCTCTGCCTGCTGTTCCCCCTGCTTGTGCTCTCTCTCTCTCTGTCAAATAAATAAATAAATAAAATCTTTTTTAAAAAAAAGGGTGTTACCCCATCATAAGTCAAGGAAGATCTGTACTATATTTTTTCCTATACCTACATACCTATGATAAAGCTTAATTTATAAATTAGGCACAGTAAGAGATTAACAACTAATAATAATAAGATGGAACAATTAAAAAAACAATACACTGTAATAAAAGTTATATGAATGTGGTCTCTCTCTCAATATGTTATGATACTATATTTACCTTTCTTCTTCTTGTGATGATGTGAGATGATAAGATGCCTACATGCTCCGATGAAGTAAGGCAAATGATGTAGGCCTTGTGACATAGCTCTAGGCCACTATTGACCTAATTGTATGTCGGAAGTAGGATCATCTGCTTCCCAGCCATGGTTGACCACAGGTAACTGAAACCATGGAAAGGGAAACTGTGAATAATAAGAGACTACTATATGAATTCTGAGGGGGCACATTCAATCAATACCATCATGGGACTCCGTTCTGGCCAATGAGA
The DNA here is from genome assembly GCF_002007445.2 of Ailuropoda melanoleuca. Taxonomy (NCBI): domain Eukaryota; kingdom Metazoa; phylum Chordata; class Mammalia; order Carnivora; family Ursidae; genus Ailuropoda; species Ailuropoda melanoleuca. The sequence goes on from NC_048218.1 coordinate 58,378,310, forward strand.
TAGAAGAAGAAATCACTGGTAGGAACTTTATGGAAAGCCTATTAGAAGGACAGACTAGTGGCTTTTTTTTCCTTTTGCCCTTTGCTTTTGTCATTTCGCTCATTCTTCCTGGAATATAGATGTGATTTGCGTAATTATAATTATCATCTTGTAACCACTAAGATGAAAGCCCTGAGCCATGGTTGGTAAGGCAGGAAGATAGAATGAGCCTCGGTCCCAAAGCACACCTCTGAATGGCCAGATCAGCCCTGGACTACCTATCTCTCATATCTTTTGTTATGTGAGAACAATAAATCGTTTCTCTGTTTATGCCATTATTTTCCAGTTTTCTTTTTACTTACAGCACCAATAAATCATAGCTAAATACAGATCACGTTCTTGCCTTTTCTTAGAATCTCAGCCCCATCTTCAAAAAGTTGGCAGATAGAATAGTGAAGAATCCAGCTACTTTTACTACGTGAGAGAGGCTTTCTTCTTTTCTTGAACTATAATTTAGTGTCGATCAAGCAGCCCCTGTTTTTATCATTCTGTAAATGATGAAGAATAAATGTATTCTTCTGCTGTTTTGGCTTATTCAGAATGATATGTAGAAATTAAACTTAGTTACTGGCAAAATTGTATTAGACTGTGTAAACCAGTGCATCATAAATTTCCCTTAAATTGCACATTCCTTTTAACCCACTAATAAGGTAGATTTTTTTAGTTTTAGTATGGAAACATCTACAGAACCATTAAAACAAAATCCCTGTGCCTGCTTTTTGTTTTTTGGGTTTTGTCTTTAACTTATGAATTGACTGATTGAGTTCTGGAAAAACCTTCAAACTAATCTTCCCCTCCAGAGTATTTTTCCTGACACTAACCAATTCTCCAATTTTCTGACACCAACTTGGTGTCCAGCAATTCAACTCAATCATGACAACAACTATCAGTTAGCTAGCCTAGGCTCCACAGGTTACGGGCTCACTCCCACAAGACTGCTCCCACACCACGCACCAGTCCCGGACCACTAGCACATCTGACTGACCAGTTGTAAATTGGGACTTCCCATGACTCCCTCTTCTAGTTCAATAATATGTTAGAATGGCTCACAGAACTCGGGAAAACACTTTAAACATGTTTACCAATTTATTACAAAGGACAAAACTCAGAACAGCCAAATGGAAGAGATGCATAACATGGTATGGGGAGCAGGGGCCCAGAGCTTCCCTGCCCTTTCTGGCTATGCCACCCTCCCTGCAAATGTGTGTGTTCAGCAACCCAGAAGCTCTCTGAACCTTATTGTTCAAGAGTTTTTATAATCCAATCTCCAGCCTCACCTTCTGTCCCAAAATTTGGGGGATGAGGCTGGAAGTTCCTATCCTCTAATCACAGTGTAGTCTTTCTGATGACCAGCCCCCATCCTAAACCATTTCGTTAGCATAAACTCAGGTGATCAAAATGAGCTTCTTAGGAATAACAAAAAAAACCTCCTCTATTACTCAGGACATGCCAAGGGTTTTAGGGGCTCTGTGACAGAAACTGGGGACAAAGACCAACTATATTTCTTATTATACTACATTACCCATTCCTTTTTCTTCCTCTAATTACCATAACAATGACATATACACAAATTCTAAATTTTCCCAAGCAGTTAATGAAATGAGTATGAACTTCATAAAATCTTTAACTCTTACACCTTTTCGAGCAAGCAGTGGTAGCCAATTTTTAAATTCTTCAGGTAATCCTTGGTATTGGTTAATATAAGTGCATCTGCTCTGCTGACCATTTCCACCACAAGCTCTCCAGGTTTTTCCAAGGCAAATGGAATCATTTTGTATGGAAGAAAGTGTAAAGGCCCTTAACTTGGGTCAATCTACTCCGACAGATGGATTCCCTGAAAGATGGATCATGTATTTATAAAGAGTAAAACTTCCTTCCTCTTCAGCTTGTCAAACCTCTCAGAGTCTTTGACATTTCTGAATAGCCCGGTTCAGCACGGTAAAAAACGGTATTTCTGAGAAGGAGATCGACAGCTCTTTATATGATGGAGATGACTGTGTTCATGTAGACTAAGGATAAGAGGAAATCCATACATGGAACAAAGGTTTGGATTAGCTATTTTAACTGAAGTTCTACTATATAGAAGGGACAACCTTAGAAGTCTAGAACTTTGACAATAAAAGGCCTCCAGGTGATGTGGGAAACAAAGACAAAAGAAAAATTAAATTTCCTTACAACTAACAGCTCATTGCAAGTCCTTGAAAAAGGCAGATTGACATTCCTTTAGGAACTTAGCTGCCTCAATATTAATACTTTGCTAAGGGCAAAAGGCAATATTAGCCAGACCCCCAGAATCCTATGAATCTACTTGAATATATAAAAGTTCCTTTGGAAACTTCCTTTATCTTTATCCCCCAAGATACATGTTGGCAATCATCCCCCAAGTATATGACCCACCGATACACATCTGAAGGGACTCATGACTAAATTTTTACTAAGAAGTAATAAATGACATTTTCCTAACAATAACTGGCCCCCTCAAGGTCCTGGAAACCTTGTTTCTAAAATACCTTGCAGGCTCATGCTATGCCTAACCCCCTCCCAACTTGAAACTATATAATGGGCCACTCATGACCTCATGCCCCTCTTTCTGCCCACGGGTCCTGTTCCCGTGCTTTAATAAAACCACTTTTCTGCACCAAAGATGTCTCAAGAATTCTTTCTTGGCTGTCGGCTCTAAACGCCAGCATCTTTCCTACTGGAATTTGTTTTAGCTACTTCAGGGAAGCTGCCCAGACCATGGTGAGTTTCTGTCTGAAGTGCTTTTCTAACTCCCACTTCCAGAGCCCACCCATACGCCTAAATGCGTTGCCTAGGAATTTGTTTCTCTGACTTCAAGTACCCCAAATAGCAGCTGCCTCCCCTGACCCTTATCACACCCTCACCTGGCCACCATTCATCCTTATAATCAGTTCCCTGCTTCAATCGGTTAGACCTGACCTCACCTGACCTCAACTACCATCTGTTCCTATAGCAGAGCCCAAGGCACACACATGCTGTATCTGCAATCCAGTTATTGCAGTGAGTCCCCCATCACTCCCGTTCAACTGCGGTAGCTGCCTCCCCCCAAAAATGCATCCACACGCATGCACTCGTATGCATGCATGCACACGACACACACACCTAAAACACAAAGAGCTCAACACTCAAACTAATTATCAGATGGTTACAAAGCTAATTCCTGGAAAATAGAGATGATTCTGATCCTTTTCACCTTTTTTTTTAAAGCTATAGTTTTACTATAAAACTTTCTCTTTAGTCAAAAATTTTTTCAGGAAATAAAGGTTTCACAAAATTATTTTCTGTGCCTACATGTACCAGAGTATTTAGACAATTCTAATAATGTCATTAAAATAAAGAAATCAGTAAGGAAGTTAGTCTGCTCCCCCCCTAAACACACACCAAAAAAACACCTATTAGATTACCAAATATTTAGCTTCTGTTCGATGAAGTATTGTGTGACAAGTCTAGAAGAGAGAAGGAGTACAACACAAGGGTAAAACTTAGTAGAATCTGATAACTATAAAAAGAAAGGAAAATTAAAGCTGGGCATACAATTAATTATAATTCCAGAGGAAAAAAATGGATCAATCCATTTGCAAGATACAAACCTAATATATCTAGAATAAATGGTCTAAGTATTGGGCATGGATTATAGCTAATCCAAAAACTACGTAGGCAGATATATGTGTCAACAAATATATATCCAGGCAAAAGCTTAAAAAACATATGTATCTATTATATTTGGCTTATATGTAAAATATAATTTATACCACTCTTCTGTTTAAGTTAATGCTTTCAAAGAGAAATAGGCAAATTGGAAAGCTCGTACATACATGTAGCACCAAAAAATGGAATGCACACAAAAAGAAATTTTCTAATAAGGCATGATAAATAAGTAGGGATATAAAATTAATGATGACTTTAAAAAATGAAGTACCGATTGCTTTAAAAATCTGTCACAAACAAGATAAATTGAAGAAAGTGAAGTAGGCAGAAACTAATGGCAAAGAGCAAGCTGGAATAAACACTTGGGAGAGTTGAGTATTCCCAAGCAATCAGAATGAAGGAAATGCATCTGGACCACAAAAGGCATAAAAACTAGGAGCCAGCGTATGCTTGGCAATCTTGTCTATGTAGCTTTACTAAGCTGACCAAAATACTGCCAATTTGTTTTGTTTTGTTTTCTGCCATCACAATGGATAGTTACTGAGCAATTGATTGTATCATTGTGCAGTTGGTTGGCTTTGGTCATTAAGATGGATGAAATGATTGGACCAAGTGTTTCATGGTCTGGTGATCTTGGTCACCTTAATGACCCAGTTGTATTGACTGCAGAATCCTGACTGCCATGCAATCTCTCCATCTCCAATGGATATATTTTTATAATGCATATACTGTCCTTCTAGCTATTTCCATGCTGTCTCAATTTTCTAAAAGTCTCAGAGAACTAAGGTGCTGCTAAAGAAGATCTAAAATTAACACAAACCAACGACGTAACTATATTAAGACATACAAATCTGTAAACACACTGTAGATAATGAATTCATGAACACCACCTACTACTGAGATGCTTTTTTAAAAAGCTGCAAGATAAACTTTTCCAGTGGAAATACTAAATTGAGGTTTGTAGATCCTGACATGCCTTCTTCTGTCCCCCGCCCCAAAATAATTTTAGGTCAAACCTTAAGTATAAATTGGCTCTAGCAACATCAGGGTGTGGTGCTCTGATCTGACCGTGTTCACTAGTGCTGCAAACCTTCAGGCTTGGTCCTGTCTCTCATCCTGAGCCAGTGCTGACTGAGGCTGGTGAGACTTTGAATTAAATCCTGACCCTAGACCTGAGGTCTGAAAATTCAACTGTGGTTGTTGGGTTTCTTCATGCCTTACCAGCATTTTTTACTGCCCTTCAGATCCACGAGCTAAAGCTCCGGGTGAGCGAGTCCTGGGTGCCCAAATGGCCTGTGTCATAGTACGACCCCTGAGATTGGCCCTGGCCATGTTCTCTTACTTCTGCCTAACTTCCTCTTCCTTGGTTTGCAACCAGTCATCCAGGGACTGTCATCCCCTCCCTGTGACCAGAGCCGCACTCCAAACTGCAGTACATCTGGCTAGGGCCTGGACCCCACCTGGCACCTGTCAGCTCTCCACTCCAGGAACTGGAGCCTCGCCCAAACACAGCCTTCTGGCGGGGATTCTGCAACATATGGGCACAACTCCCAGAATCATGACTGCCACCTGCCTAGCTCCCAAGGGCTCACCCACTGCTGTGCCCTGTCTTACCAGATTGGACCTTGTGCCCAAGATTGCTTAAACCATTCCTCAGCTTGCTCCATGATTTTCGGCTGGGCTTTGTCCTTGTGCTTTCCAGGACTAATACCATAGCCCATTTCCTTGGCTCCTGTTCCACTGGCCCAGGGTTTCTGTTATCTCAAATGTTTCTCATGCAAAACCCACTCATACATCAATCAAGTAGAGAAAACATCAAACTGGAGACCAGAATACCAGGGCTTCTAGCATTGTCTCAAACACTAACTACTCATTTTGACTTTCTCGGTCTCAGTTATCTGACCTATAAAATGAAAAATGTTGGAAGCTCCTTTTAGTACTGGTCTTCTTTAACTCTACGAAAAGTCTTAAGATTTGATTTAGAGATGTGAAGAAATTATAAAATGAGTATGCGTACAGTTGGTGAGAAATGTTTTCATTAGGATGATTCAAAGGTTAATATTATACAGTCTGATTTGTTGGGTTTTTTAACATTTTTATTTGTTTTTATGTTTAATTTGAGAGAGAGTGAGAGCAAGAGAGATCGCAGAAGGAGAGGGAGTGGGAGAAGCAGAGTCTCTGCTGAGCAAGGAGCTCTATGCGAGGCTTGACCCCTGGACCCTGATATCATGACCAGAGCCAAAGGCAGACACTAACCAACTGAGCCACCCAGGCGCCCCTGATTTGGTTTTATTTAGTATTATATTCATGATCTAGAAAAGGAAGTAAGCAGAACTCTAGTAAAATTGGCAGATTGTATTAAATTTTGAGTTATTTATCAGCACTGGTAAAGACAAAATAATATAAATGGACCTAAAGAGCTTAGAAAGATGAGTAGGAAAAACAAAATTTTTGCCTACTAAAATGCCAATGACCAGGGGCGCCTGGGTGGCTCAGCTGGTTAAGCCTCAAACTCTTGGTTTCAGCTGAGATCCTGATCTCTAGGTCTTGGGATTGAGCCCCATGTCAGGCTCCATGCTCGGTGGGGAGTCTGCTTGGGATTCTCTCTCTCTTTCTCCCTCTGCTTCTCAACCTGCCCTCTCTCTCTCTCAAATAAATAAATAAATAAAATCTTTAAAAAATGCTAATGAATAGGAGAGAAGTGAGGGGAGAAAAATTGTTCAAAACTCATGCTGTGCAAGTGGAAAGGCAGCAGAAACATTGTCAAACTATCCAGAGACAAGTTCAGTACAATTTTTGAATTAAGAAAACAATGGAGTAATGTAAGGTAAAAGCCAATACACACTGGGAAACAGAACAGCAATCAGGCAGTCACACCTGATCACACCTGATCACCTGCCCCCAAGGCTGACAAGAGTTGGTTTTCAACCCCATTCTCCCTTACTTTTCTTCCACTGTGGAAGCTTAAAAAAAAAAAGTAAAATAGTTACTTTTCCAATCTCCCTGATGTCCAGGTATGGTCATTCAACTCAGATCTGTCTAATACAACACACGGCAAAATCTGCCTGAAGGATCCTGCAAAAGTTGTTACTTTGTTATAAAAGGGTCAGATATTGGTGCTGTTTCCTCCCTTTTCCTGTCTGGAAAATATCCATAATATCAGGAGCTGCAGCAGCCATTTTACTATCAGAGGCAACATACATGGGATTGAAAACAAACAAACGAACAAAATAGTTCAAGATATAAGAATAAAGATTTTCTTTAAGTCAAAGAACCTGGGTCCCTAATGATTCCATCCATGAGATGAAAGAATGCAGTCATCTACCACCATATATCTTGTTATGAAATACAGAAATGACATTCTGAAGTCATCTTTAATTGGGTTTAGTTAATTACTTACAGAGCTAAAATAGCTCTTTTGTCCCTGGTTTTGTATGTGAGCGCGCGTGCGCGCACACACACACACACTCCAAAAGCTTTTACCCATCAGTGATGACTTTTATGTAAATGGCAGAGTTTTATCCATAGTACCATTTCTGGAGCAGGAGAGTTGAACTTGGAAAAATTTTAGATCTGTTTTCAAAAATTAAAATGAGGAGAAAAGGAGTTTAATATTGGTACCTTTATCTAGAATTGAATATTGAAATTTTGGTTTGAGAACATAAATGGAAAAGTACTGATCCCAAAGAGCCCACATCTATTCACCAAAATAAATCATGCTAGTTTCCACGTATCTTTCTTTGAGTATAAAATATTAAGTAAGGAAAAGTTATTCATTCAGTGAAAATATACTGAGTTACCTAAGATGTGCTGGGTGTGTGCTAAGAACTGGAGATGCAAAGATAAATAGAATTCAATTTCTTCCTGTAAGAAATTTGTTAGTTTCTTCACTTCTATGTAACAATGGAGATAGCCAGGTAAGTAGATACTATCAATAACAGTACAGGAAGAATAGTAACATAAAAAATGGTAGCATGAGGAATTTCATCACTAAACATGGGGGGAATTATTCTTTGAATCAAACTCAGTATGTGTAAAGGCACAGAGATAATTAAGGCATAGACCTCTTTCGAAAATGCAGTGAATTTGGTGTTCAGGGGATGTCACTGGAGAGGTAGATAGGCAGAGCCTGGACTTTTTCGTGCAGTTAACTGGGAGTTAAAGCAGGATATTACATAAAGGAGGTCCATGATCTGGTATGGTTGTTTTAGAACGATGATTCTGGCTGCAGATAGAGGAGAGATTAAAGAAGTTTAGAGATTACAGGCAGGGAAGTAATTAGAAACCTATCACAAAGAAATCAGACAAGAAATGAGAACCTAAAGAATTGATACCTCGAGGTTCTCCTGACCTACTGACTGACTGTTGTGAGGAGGAAGAGAGCACACTGTTGGCCTGGGCAAGTGAGTGAGCGGCAGTCCTATAAACCAGAATAGAGATTCCAGGAGGAGGTGCATATTTTGGTGAGAGGACGCGGGAGGAAGATAAGATGTTCATTTTGGGAGAGTGAATCATGCATATGGAGATCTGTATTTGAAGCAGAATTCCAACAAGGTCTGGGCTGAAAATACAGAATTGGGAGTCACACAGAAAGAGGTGGTGGTGGAGGAAGCTGTGGGCAGTGCTGAGAAGGCCCAGGCAAGTGGTGATTGAGGAAGAGAGATCTGACAAGAAGAAAGAGGAGGCATCTAGAGCTGGAGGAGGAAAATTAAGAGAATAAGTGTCAGTGAAACAAAGATAAAAGGAGATTAAAGGGAAAAAAACCCCTCAAGGAGTGGTTAGTCTTGAAGCTGCAGAGAAGCCTTGTAAGGTAAGGAATGAAAAGGTGTGTGTGTGTGTGTGTGTGTGTGTGTGTGTGTGTGTGTGACAGAGAGAGAGAGAGAGAGAGAGAGAGATGGCAACTGTGGGGACCTAATTAGAGCCAATGGATTGGTGAACACAGAGGCAAATCACCAATAAATGAGAATGGAAGAGGAGGTGAAGAGAAAAAATGGTAGGCAGAATATGATGCAGGCTAGAGTTGAAGGAGAACATTTTATTTATGAAGAAATGGAAGAAGCTAGAGTCTTTCAAAAGATGAGGCTTAGAGATTCAGTTGAGGGGAAGAGGGGGATGCTATAAGAGAGGGAATAGGAGAGCCAAGATCTTGAGGAATTTTGAGAAGATACTATTCCAGATATGCAGGGGAAACTTCCACCTCCACTTTGCCAGGTTCAGATTAAGTCTGAAGGTGGCAACGCAGCAAATGAGTGAAGTCTCACCTGAATGCATTCACTTTCCAAGTGGAACAAGGTCACGGTATCGGTCATGCTGAGAATAGAGGGGCGAGATGGAATAGTAAGCCCAAGAAAAGTGGAAAAAGTGGAAATCTGCAATATTCCAAGTGGGAAACAAAAGCAGAGAAGAGAAACAAAGATTTTTCCGGCACTGTTTATATGCTATGTTCACATGCTAGAGGGGTGGAGGTGGAAGAAGAGGCAGATTGAATAGACAAAAGAGAGGAGGCATAATTGATGAATCCTGGAGAAAGTGCTCAGCTTTGCATAGGGGGAGGGTAATCTTTTGCTCTGACATGAGAAGGAAGAAAGTGAGGGTTTCTGGACTTGAGTCATGCACTTTGTGAATAATCTCTTGAGAGTCTTACGAACAAGGTGGAGAAATTTGGACTGGATGCAAAGGCTATTAAGTAGACAAATATCTCATTGAATCAATGTTGATTAATGGTTTGATGCCTGTGTGGAGGGAGAATTCTATTTGCATGGCCAGGGATTCTGTCCTTGGCCCTGTCCTGTCAAACATTTTTTTTTAATTCAGTGCCTTGGATGAGACACATAAGGCTTGCTCATCAAATATGTGGATGACATGAAGCCAGAAGGGATAAAGATGACAGAAATATGGGATGACAGAATTAGGATCTAAAGAGTTATTGACAGGGTGAAATAATTGGTTGAATCTAACAAGACAAAAATAAATAAAAATACATATGCAGTATTTTATCCAGATGAAAAAATAAAACAAAAATCGACAATGGCACTAGACAGTTTCAGGAAGGTATAGGAGGTACTTAGTTTAGCCGGGTCACACATAAACAAATGTTTCAAAATGTCAGTTGGAGTAAATAAGTGGTCTGATGTATGGCCATATGTGCTTTTGCAAACTAATTGTTGAATTTTCAGGAATTTTACAAGCCAGTTGTTAAACACAGCCATTATTAAAAATTAAACTACGCGAATTTGAAATTAAGTAAATTATATTAAAAACAAAGGTAATAAATACTCAAAATGTGTCACTTCCTTTTTGGTTTGGTTTGGTTTTGTTTTTACTATTGTCTGCATTCTGCAGATTATTTATTCCTGTCGTATCTGTTTGGTGGAAATACTATACATGCTGCTTTGCTGTGCGTTGCGGGCCAGCTCTGCGTTCAGTGATGCCACATTTGTAGCTTGAAGTAGGACATGGTGAGAGTATTTACACCATGGAAATGGGCAAAAGCTGCAAATCATGTCTCTCTCACCCCTAGCCCCTTGAGAGCCGGTTGTTAAACATTTACCAGCTCACCCCTGAGTAGGTTCACAGTTTAATGGCATGGTGGTGGGACACGCACACAGAGCTCTTACAGTTCTGTGATGCATTGATTAATATTGAACATCTAAAATTATGGCACTGATTTATTCCTTTCTCACTTCAAGTGTACTTATTAGGTAGGGATGCTACATTTTAAGGACTACTGATACATTATAGTATGTTAAAAGGAGATAGGAGAGTAACCAGAATGAAAGGACTCAAAATCTTGTTAAATGAAAAATAGCTCAAGAGATGCTTAATGTGCAAAAGACAGCAAATATGGATGAGCTATATTTAAACAGGGATATTATCCTAAGTGGCCCAAGGTTTACAAAGAGGACTAATAGGTGGGAGACAAATATCCATTTCTATAGGAAAGAATAAGGACAACGAATAGGGACAACAAATATCCCAAGCGTTGTCACAAGTTCAGAAATGGAAAGCTTTGGAAGAAACATGTTTTTCTTCAAGGACAGGATGTTTTTACATTTGGTAACATCAAACGAGGACCTGGGCCAGATGACCTTACAGGGATCATCCAACCTTCTGGAATCTATGAAGTTTGGGAACATTCAATGCAAATGACGGAAGGCATGCAGAGTCTAGTTTCTGTGAAACTGATTATTTGAAGCCTTGTTAAGAGGGGTCCCATGTCCTCATTATCCTTCAGACCATTAAACACATCCACTCTGATGAAGGCCCCCAGAAGACAACAATATGCTAAAATGAGGGGAAAAGACTCCTCTAATATATTAGATATTGGGAATGAGGATGACAAAACCTTAATGAGACTCCCTTATCTTAAAAAAACTAAATAAAACTTTAATCATTAGGTCATGGCAGGGAGATAGACAAGATGACATTGTTTGAGCTCCAATTTCAGTAACTCAAACCTTTCAGTGCTGTAGAGTCTAAATCAATGAATAAAAATATATATAAACTAATATGAATATAATATCACTTTCTAGTGATATTAACATCTTTGGGTGGGTCAAAGAGACTATGGTGTGGACTGAAGTACAGTGCAATTGTAGATGGTCTGGGAGAATTATTACGTGCTAATTTTGCCTGGGAAATTCAGAGAGGTGTATTTCAAACAACAAAGAGTCTTAAAACTTGAATGGTGGAATTTTGTTTTGTTGAGTTTTAGAGAAGTTTGGGGCTTTGAGATGAAGGAAAGAATAGAGACTTAGAAATAGAAAGCCAAGTAATCAGTAGAGGAATTTTGGAGGATCTAACAGGTACGAGAAGGGATTTAAAGGAATACCAGATGAAAATTGTTGGAAATAAATATCCCAGAGCCTTAAGGACAGAGAATGGGGAAGTCTGTTTAAGAAAATGCTGTGGACAGAGTATATTAGCCACTCTAAGTATGTTTTGGATGGCTTCACTATGAAGAATTTTAATGTAAAGGAGAGTAGACTTGGATTTCAGGCAGAAAAAGATCAAAGTTGTTTAAGCAAAAAAAGCTCAGTCCTAGACTTGACAGAATCATGGTGGACTGGGGAAGGGAACAAGAAGATAAATAAACCAAGGGATTGTGTTATAGGATGAGCTGCCCTGTTTGAATGAAGATTGAAATTAATAATGTTTAAGTGAAATCTATCAATGCTTCAAGCCAGGATGAGCAAATTAAATAATATGAAGCTATATATCTGAAATTTCTCTTACTATCCAACTATACATTGTATAGTATACAACACCACCCAAAGCCTGTAGTCATCAAAAATAGTAAAAGAGGTATCACAAGACATGGGAGAGGATAAAAGGTGATGAGTTTGGGGATATAGTCTTTGGAGGATACCTCTCTGATTCCCCACATAGTGGCAGTTAACATTTAATGGAAGACAAATGTGGAGCCTCATGTTTGGACCCCACCAGGAAGGCTGCATTTTGCCATTTCTCCAAGCCATGTACACTCCAGAAGGAAGTTTAGAATGGGACAAATTCAGGATATGTGTGGAGCTGGTGAGAAACAAAGCCATGTCTGCATAGAACAAAAATCACAATTACAGATTAAAACAATGGGGATCCTGAAAGTTAATGTTTGGAAATTTAGTTCAAACAGCCTTCTTCCCTCTTTTTTTCCCCTACTCGCCTCCTTTTTCCCCCTTCTCGCCTCCTTTTCTCCCTTCTCTCCCTTTCTCCCACCCTCCTATTCTTTAACAACTGTTTTTTGAAGACTTAATGGCTCTGTGTCAATACTAGAAACCAGAAGCTAATTCAGCTTAAGCATTAGGGTTCTCCACTCACATGGGCCATAAGCCACAAGTCTGTACATTTGCATAAAATTTAAAATAGGGGCGCCTAGGTGGCTCAGTCATTAAGCATCTGCCTTTGGCTCAGGGTGTGATCCCAGAGTCCTGGGATCGAGCCCCACATCAGGCTCCTCCACTGGAAGCCTGCTTCTTCCTCTCCCACTCCCCCTGCTTGTGTTCCCTCTCTCGCTGNAAATGGGCAAAAGCTGCAAATCATGTCTCTCTCACCCCTAGCCCCTTGAGAGCCGGTTGTTAAACATTTACCAGCTCACCCCTGAGTAGGTTCACAGTTTAATGGCATGGTGGTGGGACACGCACACAGAGCTCTTACAGTTCTGTGATGCATTGATTAATATTGAACATCTAAAATTATGGCACTGATTTATTCCTTTCTCACTTCAAGTGTACTTATTGGGTAGGGATGCTACATTTTAAGGACTACTGATACATTATAGTATGTTAAAAGGAGATAGGAGAGTAACCAGAATGAAAGGACTCAAAATCTTGTTAAATGAAAAATAGCTCAAGAGATGCTTAATGTGCAAAAGACAGCAAATATGGATGAGCTATATTTAAACAGGGATATTATCCTAAGTGGCCCAAGGTTTACAAAGAGGACTAATAGGTGGGAGACAAATATCCATTTCTATAGGAAAGAATAAGGACAACGAATAGGGACAACAAATATCCCAAGCGTTGTCACAAGTTCAGAAATGGAAAGCTTTGGAAGAAACATGTTTTTCTTCAAGGACAGGATGTTTTTACATTTGGTAACATCAAACGAGGACCTGGGCCAGATGACCTTACAGGGATCATCCAACCTTCTGGAATCTATGAAGTTTGGGAGCATTCAATGCAAATGACGGAAGGCATGCAGAGTCTAGTTTCTGTGAAACTGATTATTTGAAGCCTTGTTAAGAGGGGTCCCATGTCCTCATTATCCTTCAGACCATTAAACACATCCACTCTGATGAAGGCCCCCAGAAGACAACAATATGCTAAAATGAGGGGAAAAGACTCCTCTAATATATTAGATATTGGGAATGAGGATGACAAAACCTTAATGAGACTCCCTTATCTTAAAAAAACTAAATAAAACTTTAATCATTAGGTCATGGCAGGGAGATAGACAAGATGACATTGTTTGAGCTCCAATTTCAGTAACTCAAACCTTTCAGTGCTGTAGAGTCTAAATCAATGAATAAAAATATATATAAACTAATATGAATATAATATCACTTTCTAGTGATATTAACATCTTTGGGTGGGTCAAAGAGACTATGGTGTGGACTGAAGTACAGTGCAATTGTGGATGGTCTGGGAGAATTATTACGTGCTAATTTTGCCTGGGAAATTCAGAGAGGTGTATTTCAAACAAAAAAGAGTCTTAAAACTTGAATGGTGGAATTTTGTTTTGTTGAGTTTTAGAGAAGTTTGGGGCTTTGAGATGAAGGAAAGAATAGAGACTTAGAAATAGAAAGCCAAGTAATCAGTAGAGGAATTTTGGAGGATCTAACAGGTACGAGAAGGGATTTAAAGGAATACCAGATGAAAATTGTTGGAAATAAATATCCCAGAGCCTTAAGGACAGAGAATGGGGAAGTCTGTTTAAGAAAATGCTGTGGACAGAGTATATTAGCCACTCTAAGTATGTTTTGGATGGCTTCACTATGAAGAATTTTAATGTAAAGGAGAGTAGACTTGGATTTCAGGCAGAAAAAGATCAAAGTTGTTTAAGCAAAAAAAGCTCAGTCCTAGACTTGACAGAATCATGGTGGACTGGGGAAGGGAACAAGAAGATAAATAAACCAAGGGATTGTGTTATAGGATGAGCTGCCCTGTTTGAATGAAGATTGAAATTAATAATGTTTAAGTGAAATCTATCAATGCTTCAAGCCAGGATGAGCAAATTAAATAATATGAAGCTATATATCTGAAATTTCTCTTACTATCCAACTATACATTGTATAGTATACAACACCACCCAAAGCCTGTAGTCATCAAAAATAGTAAAAGAGGTATCACAAGANGGGCACCTGGGTAGCGCAGTCGTTAAGCGTCTGCCCTCGGCTCAGGGCATGATCCCGGCGTTCCTGGATCGAGTCCCACATTGGGCTCCTCCGCTGGGAGCCTGCTTCTTCCTCTCCCACTCCCCCTCCTTGTGTTCCCTCTCTCGTTGGCTGTCTCTCTGTCAAATAAATAAATAAATGAATAAAATCTTTAAAAAAAAATAGTAAAAGAGGTATCACAAGACATGGGAGAGGATAAAAGGTGATGAGTTTGGGGATATAGTCTTTGGAGGATACCTCTCTGATTCCCCACATAGTGGCAGTTAACATTTAATGGAAGACAAATGTGGAGCCTCATGTTTGGACCCCACCAGGAAGGCTGCATTTTGCCATTTCTCCAAGCCATGTACACTCCAGAAGGAAGTTTAGAATGGGACAAATTCAGGATATGTGTGGAGCTGGTGAGAAACAAAGCCATGTCTGCATAGAACAAAAATCACAATTACAGATTAAAACAATGGGGATCCTGAAAGTTAATGTTTGGAAATTTAGTTCAAACAGCCTTCTTCCCTCTTTTTTTCCCCT
>NC_048218.1:58395783-58432098 GCF_002007445.2 Ailuropoda melanoleuca
AAAAATAGTAAAAGAGGTATCACAAGACATGGGAGAGGATAAAAGGTGATGAGTTTTGGGATATAGTCTTTGGAGGATACCTCTCTGATTCCCCACATAGTGGCAGTTAACATTTAATGGAAGACAAATGTNAAAAAATAGTAAAAGAGGTATCACAAGACATGGGAGAGGATAAAAGGTGATGAGTTTGGGGATATAGTCTTTGGAGGATACCTCTCTGATTCCCCACATAGTGGCAGTTAACATTTAATGGAAGACAAATGTGGAGCCTCATGTTTGGACCCCACCAGGAAGGCTGCATTTTGCCATTTCTCCAAGCCATGTACACTCCAGAAGGAAGTTTAGAATGGGACAAATTCAGGATATGTGTGGAGCTGGTGAGAAACAAAGCCATGTCTGCATAGAACAAAAATCACAATTACAGATTAAAACAATGGGGATCCTGAAAGTTAATGTTTGGAAATTTAGTTCAAACAGCCTTCTTCCCTCTTTTTTTCCCCTTCTCGACTCCTTTTTCCCCCTTCTCGCCTCCTTTTTTCCCTTCTCTCCCTTTCTCCCACCCTCCTATTCTTTAACAACTGTTTTTTGAAGACTTAATGGCTCTGTGTCAATACTAGAAACCAGAAGCTAATTCAGCTTAAGCATTAGGGTTCCCCACTCACATGGGCCATAAGCCACAAGTCTGTACATTTGCATAAAATTTAAAATAGGGGCGCCTAGGTGGCTCAGTCATTAAGCATCTGCCTTTGGCTCAGGGTGTGATCCCAGAGTCCTGGGATCGAGCCCCACATCAGGCTCCTCCACTGGAAGCCTGCTTCTTCCTCTCCCACTCCCCCTGCTTGTGTTCCCTCTCTCGCTGACTGTCTCTCTCTCTGTCAAATAAATAAATAAAATCTTTAAAAAATTTTTTTTGAAATAGTAAGATATTTTAATAACAACCCATTCAGCTTCTGTCTCTTTCCACTCAGACTTCCCCTCGGCAACATTTACCCTCGTGTCAGGTTGTGTTGAGTGGCTGTGGGCAGTTCTGGGAACTGGGTAAGATGCGGTTGTATTGGTGTTACATTTAGATTGGATTTAATGGGATATATTTATGTTTCTTTTCAGGGCTTTTATGTACAGTTAAGTTACTGCTAGCCATTTATGGCTCTAAGGAATACAGTGAGCCAACTCACTGGGCATGGTAACCTGAAGTGCAGAACCAGAGGTTGAATTCAAATACAAACATCACTTGGCTTATGTCACATAGCGCCTGAGTCATGTGGTAAAGATGAGAAACAAGATTTGAAATGTAGTCTGTGGGAAATTTTTCCAATCATCAGCTATATAAAATTTAATGTGAGAGATTCAGTTTTCACCAAAGCCTAACCAAAACCGAAGTTCTTTTCTGTTAGGAATAAATTTGATAATGCCACATAATTAATAATTCATAATTTATAAATGTACCATGCATATTTTTTCTCTTTCCAGAGCAATTATTTGGAATTTCTCAGAATTCCTGTGCTTGTGCCCTTTACCAAAAACACAACTGTATGTGCCATCTAATGGTTTAAGGCCCCCACCTATCAAGAATAAAAAAACAAACCCAATCAACTATGTTAGAGGAAAGATTACATTATCTTTCCATTCTCCTTTAGAATATTACATGACAAAGTCATTGTTTTACAAAGAGATGATGAGAGAACATGTAGCCAACAATGTAGGAATTACAGAGATATGTCAGGCAGTTATTTTAAAATATTACATTTATTTTTCTGAATTTGTGATATTTATGGTAAAAATCATATATATATATATATATATATATATATAAAACTTGTTGTGGTTTCTTATTCCAAATAAATACCCACTTTCATACTTAATTATATTCATTTTCTTAAGGAAGTCTCCCCTAAATCATAAGGTTTAGGTCCCATAAAACCTACCTATACCCCTGCTGAAGACACTAGAAACAAATTAAAAAACAAAACAAAACTAAGACATGCAGTCAGAGAAAGACAAATACCATATGATTTCACTCATATGTGGAATTTAAGAAACAAAACAGATGAACAAAGGGGAAGGGAAGGAAGAATAAAATAAGATAAAAACAGAGAGGGAGGCAAACCATAAGAGACTCTTGACTATAGGAAACAAATTGAGGGATGCTGGAGGGGAGGTGTGTGATGGGCATTAAGGAGGGCACTTGATGTAATGAGCACTGGGTGTTATATGCAACTGATGAATCACTAAATTCAATCCCTGAGACTAAAAAAAAAAAAAAAAAAAAGGTCATTCATGGTGCTTGCCATCCAGGAATGTGCATTACAGGGAGGAGGCAGGTTGGCAAATAAGCTATCACAAAACTTCAGGGGGAATAGAGAAGTATGTGAAACATTCTGTGGTTCTTTTCATGACCAAATCAAATGAAACTCTCATTTCAGCCCCTGATCCTGTGTTGGTGGTGGAGGTTTGTGCAACCTGATGGAATTTTTCACATCGGCTTCTATTAATACACTCTGTAAGCCGCCGAGTTAGACTTGTTCACTCAGACAATCACAAACTTGCTCAGGTGCTGCGTGGCTACTGAGTCTTAGCTTACGGGCCACATGTCTTTCCTCTCCTCCCGTGCCACCAGCACATGGTTCCCTCACTGAGATTTCTGTGTTCTAGGATATTGGCTACTCACAGATTCGAATGGCCTCCAGTGCACTGGAAGGAGAAATTCTGAGAGGATTTGAGGCAAGTTTGGAATGATGGATAGAGATTTAGAGGGCCCTAGAAATCATCCAGGTCCTTGTCTGTCTGCAGGAAGCAGGAAGAATTCTGGCAGTGAGGCCATACTGAAATGCTACCAGCCTAATTAATGTGGTGACATCATTTCATAGCGGCTTGCCTCTCCCTGGATCCCGATGTAGCCATATCTGCATGGAAACCTTTGGCAGGCTCCGACAACTTCTGAGTCTTCCTTCTTACAATCTGATCCTGCGACACTCTTGAAACTGTCAATGCTTCCTGAAAATGAATGCTTTCAGAACTGACTCATCACCTCCCTCACAGTATCAGCCTTTTTTCTGGATCTCCTCACATCTGGGTTTGGTATTTTCATTCTCCAGGCTGCTCAGACCCAATCTCCAAACCACTTTCAGTTCTCCCATCTTTCTCTTCCCCCAGGAGATTGTTTTGTGAGGTGAATGAGGCAAAATATGGAGAGTACGATATATGTGATACCTGGAACATACTAGGCACTCAGTGAGTGTCAGTTCATTTTTTCTCCACTTTTCCTCCCTGAACTAGGCATTAGAAAGAACAATGCCATGATTCTCTCACCAAGTCCCAGGGTTCCCTTCTCTATTCCATGCTACACAACATTACCACAGGTATTGTCTAAACTATTCCTATACAAACCTTATGTCTAATCCCCTGTAGTAGGTTGACTTGTGTTCCTCAAAAAACTATCTAAATCCTAACCCCCACTTCTGTGAATGGGACCTTACTTGGATAAAGGATCTTTGCAGATATAATTAATTGAAGGATCCTGAAATGAGATCATCCTGAATTTAGAGTAGACCCTAGATTCAATGACAGGTGGCCTTATAAAAATAGGGAAAGAGAGAGGAAGGGAAATCCCATGTGGAGATGGAGGCAGAGATTGGAGTGATGGATCTTCAGACCAGGGAATGCCAAGGACTTCCCATAGCCACTAGAGACTAGGAGAAATGTATGGAATGTATTCTCCTCCAGAGACTCCAGAAGGAACTAATCCTGCTAACTTTAAATTTGCACTCCCAGAAATGTGAGAGAATATTTTTTAAAAAGATTTAATTTATTTACTTGAGAGAGAGAAAGTGCACAAGTGGCGGGGGGGATTTTTGGAGATGGAGCAGCAGGCTCCACTCCTAGCAGAGAGCCCGATACGGGGCTTGATCCCAGAACCCTGAGATCATGCCCTGAGCTGAAGGCAGATGCTTAACTGACTGAGCCACCCAGGTGCCCCTGAAGGAATAAATTTATGTTATGTTAAGCCCCCAAGTTTGTGGAAATTTGTATGGCAGCCTTAGGACACTAATACACCCCCTTTGCCTGACCCGTGAGGTTCTTCCCATCTGGGTGTGGCTGGCCCTTCTAAGGTTCTGTCTTACAACCCTCCTTTACAACTGCCCCTCTCCTGCATATTGACAATCCCTTGATCATGCAGTGATCGGTTGTACATTTTACCTTTTCCAGTGTGACCCCTTCCTCTTCTCTAAAACTCATCATGTCTTCTGTACTTGTCCAAATCCTAATCACGAAATAGAAGGTCTACCCTACTCCATGGAGATTTCTCTTATGTTCTAAATTCTTGTAACACACATTTGACATTGAACCATGTTTTGTCCAAACAGCATTTGTTTTGCTTTTCACATATGTGTGTATCTCCTTGAGGGCAGGATGTTTTTGTAACACAGAAAATGTTGAATAAGTAAGTGATATCCAAAAGTACTGATGGAGAATGCAGGTGTTATGGGTGGAATTGGGTCCTTCAAAAGCGATATGTTGAAGCCCTAACCAGTACCTCAGAATGGGACTGTATTTGGAGATAGGAGTTTTGAAGAGGTAATTGAGGTTAAATGAGGTCATATGAGTGGGCTCTAACCCAACATGACTGATGTCCTTTGAGAAGAAGATATTTGGACATACAGAGACACAGGGAAGATTCAAGTGCATTGGACAACCATGTGAAGAGGCAATAAGAGGGTGGCCATCTACAAAGCCACAGAGAGAAGCCTGGAATAGATACTTCCTGTAGAGCCCTCAGAGGAAACCAGTCCTGCCGTTGGACTTCCAGCATCCAGAGCTGTAAGAAAATAAATGTCTATTGTTTAAGCCACACAGTTTGTGGTATTTTGTTATGGCAGCCATACCACAAGAATACAGCAGGTAAAAAGCTAAGACTGAAAGTAAAAAAAAAAAAAAGGCTCCTGAAAGGGGGAGTAAAAAGATGAACATATTTTCTACCTGCACTGCCAACACTCTTCTCTCAAGTGCCAGTCCTTTTCCTAAAATGACACACTCTGACAGAGCCCTTTGTAAAGCCTGGAGACTTCCAGGTTTATTATGAAAACAATATAACTTTAGTATGAAGTTCAAAGAGGTCTGAGGGTAGAACTGGCACCTGGCCTCCACCACTCTTCACCCTCTTCTAGAATGATGTTACTGCCTAACCTGACAGTCTCATGAGTTAACTTGCCAATTAAAATTACATAAGCTTCAACCATGGGGCTTAAGCTTAGGCATTTTCTGGGACTGGTTGTAAGACAATAAGGATCAGTGACTCCACTGGATAGTTGGTTGGTGGAGATAAGGACAATACTGGNTGCCAATTAAAATTACATAAGCTTCAACCATGGGGCTTAAGCTTAGGCATTTTCTGGGACTGGTTGTAAGACGATAAGGATCAGTGACTCCACTGAATAGTTGGTTGGTGGAGATAAGGACAATACTGGTTTTATTTTATTTTATTATTTTATTTTATTTTATTTTATTTTATTTTATTTTATTTTATTTTATTTTATTTTATTTTATTTTATTATTTGCCAAGATCAGATCAGTGTGTGCTTTTCTCCTTCTCACTCTCTTACCATTCTATAACCTCTGTTGCTCAGGGGGAAAAATGTATTGGAATTGATTCCATAATACTTAAACTGAATTTGGAATTCTGAGCTCCCTTCTGGAAAGTAATTTTAGAGGTTCCTTGACTGAATGTAGTATGTCCAGAGGGAGACATTCAGAATGGCGAGGACCTAAATACTGAGGCTCCTGAGGGTGGTTGAAGTATGTGATGTTTGGTCAGAAGTAAACAGAGCGCTTGCTGTTGGATGAGGGTATCAGTTTGTTCTCCGTGGCTCTTGAGGTAATGGCTGGGTCTGTTATGTGGACCTTGCAGAATGCTGGTGTCATTTCAACACAAAAACTTCCACTGCATCTTCTAATCCCCTGAGGACCAGAGGTAATGAGGTGTAGAGGCCCACTGAATGCCATGTAGCTGAGTGGTTAAGAGGGTTTTGGAGTCCTAGCTTTACCTCTTATTAGCTGTGTGACCGAGGCTAGGCACTTAATTCACTTAGTTTTAGTAGCCCTATCAAAATGGGATTAACGATCACACCTCCCTCATTCTGGGTATTGTTGAAACATCACGTACCACCAGGGAAACTGGTGCCAAGAGGATGGTATAATGCATTTAGTCACAGAGCTCGTCCGTGCCTATGCCTGGTTTTGAGCTCTAGGCTCTGTCTGACTTCATTATGTCATGTTGTTTCCAAGGTCCCTTCCAAAAAATAAAAGGGAAAATGAGATATAATTGGGAGGGCAGAGGGGAGTGCATTGAAAAGGAAAGGAGTTGGGCCCTGTCTGTGGCCAACTAGGTTGCCATAGTTGACAAAATGATCTTATCAGTGAAGTGATGTGTCTGTTTCAACACCAAAAGAAGCAATTGCTTCTCCTTTGCTCCCTGTCCTCACCTCCTCGGTTTCCTTTCTTCTCCACTCTTCAGCCCCAGGCAGGCAGGTAAAACCATCCTCATCCGTCATCCGCAACTGGAATGTCTCTGTTGGAGCCATTTCTTACCCATTCTTTGTCCTCTTCTAACACTTACATCCATAGAAGGTTGTTTTTGAAAGCTGACCCTAAGTAGACTCATTATAACATTAAAAAATATTAAACTCGGAGTTTAACTCATTTCTTATCATAAAATATGAAAATTAAGAAGCAAATGGGAGTAAAAGAGCAAGTAAGGAAGGATTTGAAGCAGGTCATGCTCAAAAAGACCTCTGGGGATAATTTATAACCATCACCCCTTGGGTGTCTCTCTGAGATAGTCCATTCTGAGATGGATGTACCTTGAATTTTGTTAAAATGTACTAAGCACCTATTAAGCTCAGTGATCCTGATAATATGTATGATAATAAGCTGACTGGTTGACATCTATTAACTAGACTTGTGTCTAGGAGAGACTAGGAAGAGTGAGGCGTTTAATTGGGGATTATAATGAACAAGAAGAAACAGTTTGATAAGTTCTTTGGAATTAAAAATGCCACCAAAATTTCAGAAAAGTACAGTCTCTGAGATAAAGCTACTATGTAGTAAGAATGGCTCCATTCTAATGTATGCTTTACATACATTATATTATTTGGTCCTCACAACTTGTTGGCATTATAATCCCTATTTGACAGATTAGAAAATTAGGTCAGAGAAGGTCTGTAACATTCTCTAGATCACACAGTACCATATGTCTAAAAATTGTGTTATATATACTTTTTTTAAAGTCATATTTTCCTCTGCTCGAATTATGAAACAGCATAGAAGGAATTGAAGATATAGACATCATGATATATATTTTCCTCTTACAACAATTAAGTTTACTTTTATTCTTCAGCATAGAAGGAATTGAAGACATAGACATCATGATATATATTTTCCTCTTACAACAATTAAGTTTACTTTTATTCTTCTTTTTAAAGATTTTATTTATTTATTTGAGAGCTAGAGAAAGCAAGAGACAGACCACAAGGGGAGGGGGAGTAGGAGAGGGAGAGGGTGAAGCAGACTCCCCAGTGAACAGGGAGCCTGACGTGGGGCTAGATCCCAGGACCCCAGGATCATGTCCTGAGCTGAAGGCAGACACTGAACCCACTAATCCGTCCAGGTGCCCCTACTTTTATTCTTCTTGACCAAACTGTAAAATATCATTTTGGGCACCATTAGTATTACAGACTTATTTTCCAAATGTGCTCTGCTTTTTAAGTAAAATTAGAAGAAACCCCAATTTTCAAACAGGTATGAGTACATTGAGAACCACTGTGTGATTTTAGATACGAATGCTAATTCCTAAACATTAGTTATCATTTCTTAACTAAAGTGCTTAGAATGTTTAAAATGCTACATATTCATGTGGATTTCTCAAGGATATTGGAGCATATATGAGATATGTTCTTTGTACATATTTAAGCTTGTATGTATGTATTTTAGATTATATGAATACTGAGAACAGTGTACATAGTGTATGATATTTACATATTATTTCTTTTTTTTTGAGGGAACTTAACCCTCACAATTATTAAATGTACATAAAATCTAAATAGCAAATATAACTTATATCGGTACAGGTCTGACTAAGCTGTTCTTTGCTCTTACGATATGGGAAAAGAGAAGAGTTAGTAAAGAAATACAAGCGTTCCTCAAGCCCCTCTTCCCTAAAACACATTCCATCCAATCTCCTGAACTGGCTGAAATATCCGTCTCTACCCCCACCCCACCATCCTCTCAATGCAGTGGGAAAGTCGGTGGGTAATTGGGTCCAGATTGGAGATGTTTAAATATTCATGAGGCTGGCAGGGGACTGGGAGGGGGTGACTGTCTAGAATAGGGGTGGGGGCTGGGGAAATGATTAGTCATTGAAAGCTAGTGAACAATTCTGAGAAAGAGAAAGGGAAGAAAAAGACAGACGGGGGGAAAGGGGGAGAAAAGAGGGGAAGAGAGGCAAGAGGAGAGAGGAGAGAGCCAGAGAGAGAGAGGGAGAGGGAGCGAGCGAGCATGTGCGATGAGCAGTAGCTGTGGACCTTACAGTTGCTGCTAACTGCCCTGGTGTGTGTGAGGGAGAGAGAGAGGGAGGGAGGGAGAGGGAGAGCGCGCTAGCGCGAGAGAGCGAGTGAGCAAGCGAGCAGAAAAGAGGTGGAGAGGGGGGGAATAAGAAAGAGAGAGGAGGAAGGAGAGAAGGCAGGAAGAAGGCAAGGGACGATACAACCATGCTGTGCTGTATGAGAAGAACCAAACAGGTAGAGCTAAAGATTTTTACTTCTTGCTGTTGTGAAATTACCAGACTACAATATTTCCCTGTAAAGGCAGGAAAAAAAATATTTTAACTGCTTCTGCTCTGACCATGGTGCGCGCGTTTCCTTAGCATATGGTAACTGATGGTTGCAGCCCAGCTTTTATTCCATTCTGTCTTTCATGCTCTGGTTTGGGAACGCTGCTACTAATTAGGATGAGGTTGGAAAAAAAAAATATGCTTGTTTGGCTAGAAATAAGATTTGGGGGGCTCTTGGCGAGTGCTCAGCGTTTTAGGTCTCTGGTTTTGCGGGTGTGGGTACAGAAAGGGGTGTGGGGAAAAGATGTGGACTCTACCTACAAGATGGGGAGGCAATCCTTTACATTATTTGCAAAAAGCGGGGTCGAAGGAAACATGTTCAGTAATGAGTGTTGCTTGTTCTGTCGTACAATTTTCTCACATGTGCTGCGGAAGAAGCCTTATTTCGTACATGCATGAGCTTCAGATGGGCGCAGGTATTCATGGAAAAACATGTGAAGGATTTATTTATTTATTTTTCAATGAATGAATGAAACTGCGATTTGGAAGATGTTTTTTAAAAAAAAGAGATTCTAAAGACAACTGGGGCTGGGGGAGAAATTGGCCGTGTGGAGGGGGGAAATCCCCTTCCCAAGATCCGTAGCCGATTGTGCACCAGCTGGTCGGAGGAGAGAGTGGACCACGCCCCTAGGAGCTTTGGGCTCCGATGGGATGGGAAAGACGAGCCGGGTATTACCTGTTGGAAATCAAGTCTTTTCCCTTCTCCCTACCCTTGCATCTTTCCGGGGATTGTCAGTGACCGGAGACGGACTAACATTTTGGATAATAAGCATGGTGACTCATTTTCATCAGAAGAGGGACACATACAAGCTTAGTGAGAATCCGCGTCCCTTCCTCCCTCCCTCCCCCACTACCCAGGTTTCTCTTCTATTTCAAATTGCTCACTTATTTCTTGAAAGACATTTTAGAAACTTGATTGGGCTGAGGGTGGGGAGGAATGATGAGTTCAGTATTCTGCAGCAACCGACATTCTCCACATGAAGCTTTCAAACATTTATTGGAACATGTTTGAGTGATTTTGGCGAAGGTTAAAGAGAAAAATGGGTGTGAGATGGGGGTGAGTGTGCGTGTGTGTGCGCGTGTGTGTGCATACTCGTGGGAGGGGAGGCAGGTCTTGGTCAAAAAAGCCCTTTGCAGATTGATTGCCTTCGGGGTGGGGTGCAAGAGATAGGATTTGGGCATTATTCCTGTGCAGGTATTGGATATTGGGCAATTTGTAATACACTCGCTGAATCCGAAGGGGGTGGAGGGGAGTGGAGAAGAAGCAGCCTGCCAGCTTTGCACATTTAGCCATCGCCCTGGAAGGAGGGGTGGGTGGCGATGAGGATGAAGGAGGAGAGGAAGGGGAAGGGAAGCAGAAGCAGAATATCAGATCAGTGGGTACAGGGGGTGGAGAGGCATGGGAAAAAATAAATAAGTTAAAGCAAACAAACAAACAAAATTTTAAAAGTAGCAGACACCCCGGGGTTTTGCGTGTAACGGTTTGTGTAGGGGTGTTTGAAAAAGGGCATGGGGGTCTTACATGCACCACTTCCCTAAACTGCTATATGGTTCCAGAGATTGATGCTTCCATTGGCTCATTTTTCAAACCAGGACATTTCCTTTCCTTGTCTTCCTTCATTCTAATACATAAACGCAATGGATACAGGTGGCTGGGTTAAGTATACTGTCAAGGAAACATTCTGAGGTTACCTCACTGGTGAGTTGAGGAAATAAAATTTAGGAAGGCAGAGCCCTAAGGAAGCCAATGCTATTCATTAAAAAAGGTTTAATTTTGGATAGAAAAATACGCCGGTTTACAACTTTTTGCCACCCCATGTAGACACATACAAGTACACACACACCCCCTATGACAAAAGAAACCAAGCATAATTTTAGAAAGGGAATTGAAGCTAAAAGAATTTCCTTCCCCAAAAGGGGGACAGCTGCCTTCGCTTGGGTTCTATCTCACTACCAGCCTCAAGCGTTCACTGTGAAGTGCAAAGTGATAAAGCTGAAATTGTGTGTTTAGGGAATTGTAGAAATTCGCATGTAAATGTGTAGAGCATCCGCATACTTCATGTACAGCAGTCACGCATGTACTCTGCACAGATCCCACATGCCCGCATGTGTTTTCACATAAATCATATTCAAGAGAGAAAATGAAAGCTATAGAAATTGTCATATTTGCCCATGCATTTTATACATGTGTACTTGTGTGTGAAATGGCCATGTGCCCTATTGAGTACTGTTGTGTATCATTCACGTAAGTCAGTATTTAGGATACCATTAAATCAGACAGAAGGAAATGGTGTATTCAGGGCGTGGGCTCCACATTACACTGACTGGCATTTATATAGCATGAGTACTTAAGTCTCACACAGGTTTCCTGCTTGTGGGTGAAATGATCTTCTATCATTCAGGGCAGAACCCGATTGTGTTTATCTTTCTGCCATCTATTCATCATCCTAGTCCTTAACAGGGAATAAAACAAGGGCAAAAACCTGCAAAGGTCTAAACTCTGCCACACCCATGAAATCCAGCAGAAACGTGGGAGGGGGCTGGAGGGACTGCACTTCCTTCCTCTTCCACTTGAGACGCATAAAGAAGCAATCTTGGATTTCTGTGTTGTAATACATGGCCAGTGGGTGAGAAGAAAGCGTAAATGATCTTTATTAGCCATTAATTACCACTATGGATTATTATAGCAGGAAGAAGAGAATGGGAGTGGGGTGGTGATGAGAACATAGTAAAGGAGTGGGCAAAGAAGGAATAAAATAAAAGAATCCCTGAGATTTTATTGGTTTCTGATTTTCAAATGTCTTGGGGCTAACTTTAAATAGCTTAATTACCATGCGTATTGCAGATGATGAAAAACTTGCAAGATGTGATCTGTGTCCACAAAGCCAGAAAGCTGAGGTGCTTCCTTTGTTTAAAAATAAGGATTTTAAATTGTAATTGAAGTGTAAAGAATACCAGTGCAAGCAAGTAGCCCCTCTGTCCCCCACCTCTCAATCCCACCAACATCTGCTCTTTTCCTCGTGAAACAAATAATTCTTATCTGAGAGAGTATGATCTGTGGTTTGGAATTCCAGCCTCACTGCGCCTTTCCCTTGCAGTGTTGGAAAGGTGTGGAAGGATGCCGCCTTGCTGCTTGGTGCAGACGATTCCGCCTAGTGATAAATTGGATTCCTCCTAAATCTTCCTGAGCCACACCCAGTGTCACCCAGGGACTAAGTAAATTAATTAAATGGAGGCATTCTGCTTAATATAATTGAAACTGGTTTTTTTTTCTAATGGTGATTTCTATCACATATTTCCAAATTTAAACAGACGAATAAATCATTTAAGGGCTTTTTTTTTTCTGCCAAATTATCTGGACTTGCAGAGAACCTTAGAAAATTCATGGTAAATCTAGAAAAGAGTTCATATCTAGTGACTGTAATTTCTTCTGAGCCGCGCCAGGGTGCATACACAATGAGCCCAGCTCCTTCATGCTGTCAGTCTTCAACTCAGTTCCCCCCTCCACACCCAGGGTGAGGCAATGGGGATAAGAAGGTGTAGGGTTAATTTTCTCTCTTGCTGAGTTGGCAAAACTACAGAAACCTCTCAGTGAACAGGGCAGAGCTCCTGTTCACTGAGAGGGAGAGTAGCTTGGGTATCCTTTGCCTCCGTCATGGTGAAATTGTCAGTGCAGTGCCTGGGGCTGATTAATCCACGTACTTCAGTTTTACCTGACCCCATAAAAAAGGGGGGTGTGTCTTTCGGTCAACAGGAGCACATATATATTAACCAAATGTTCCCCTTGTTCTCAATGATAGAGTGAGACAAGTCTAAAATCTTCCTCTAATATGAAAGGAACATTTCAAAGGATGCATGTACGCAGGTTGTCTCAAGAGAAGATACAGCATTTAATTATTCACTTCCCTATTAGCTATCATAGAGGCATTCAGGCAACCAAGCGTGTCTGTTATCAATCAAGAAAGTGATTGTGGCAATTCTCCCTTTTGAATTTCTGAAGTGTGGTCGGTTGCCTCTGCACCATTGTATTGAAGTCCACTTAACATTCTCTGAGGTGTTGGAAAGAGCACTGTGCTGGGAGTCCTCCGTTTATGCCACTTACTCATTCTGCGATCTTGAATGAATCACATAATACTGGGCTTCAGTTTCCTCCTATAAGATGGAGACTAAAAAACAAAACAAAAGAATAAATAAAAACCAACCAAACAAAAACCCCACCTTGCTGACCCTACAGGGCTTTTGGAGGGATTAAACAAAATTCATGTGAAGACAAAATCAATACAAATGTAAGAAAATTTTCTCTCCAAGTTGTGTGGTTCGAGTCTTGGCTTTGGATTGCCCATTCGTCAGGATCGTTGTGTGCCTACTGTCAGTGAGCAGTTCTTTGGTGTAAGGGTGATTCCTTCTCTAGCACTCCTCCTCATTCACTATTCCATTTATTTTAATAAAGCTTCTGTTCTCGTATTCTAAAAAAGACACCACCTCCAGGAACTCTTTTGTTTCCATCATACTTGATATCGCTTTGGCGTTTTATATTGTTGTCCATTTCTCTTCCTGAATTTCCTTACTTGGCCCCCATGAGAGCAGCCCTGGCTCTCCTCCCTCTCAGATATGCTTTTCTCAGTCTTCCTTGCTGACCTTTTTACTCTCTTCCCCTCAAATATCAATTATCTTCTTGTTAATGACCTTGATCCACTTCTCTTCTCATTCAACACACTAATTCTAGGTGGTCTCATCCATGTTGGAAGTTTTAACCACCAGGGTGATTTCCCAACCTGTAGACCAGATATCTTTCCTTAGTGCCCTCTCTGGGTATCACTAGGTCTAGGTATTTCAGAGACACCCGCACTCATGATGTACAAAACCAGACTCTGTGTCTTCTGTGTGGTACCACTTAGTCTGCCTCCAGATTCCAACCCTTATGCTCTAATACCATCTACCCAGCTTCTGAGCTCTAGGAACCTGGGAGTAATCTGAAGGCAGTCCTTGCTTCCAGTCCTCTTGTCCAGATACTACATTTTTTGATTCTCTGTAAAAAGCTTTTGGATCAATCCTCTGCTTTTCAACTCCATCACAAATAACCTGGTTCTGACTTTCATTACCTCTCACCTGTACCAAGGCAATAGCTTCTTGCTTGGACTGCATATCTCCATCTTGCTCTCTTCCAATTCTCCTTGCATAGAACATCATGCTTATCTTTACCTAATGCAAATCTGGTCATATTATTTTCTTCGTTAAAATCCACAGTGGTCCCCTGTTAACTGTAAGCGAAAATACAAAGTTCTCAGCATGGATGACATGATCTAGTCTTGCCTATCTTTCTAGTCCCATCGTCAAATACCCGCTCATCCAACTTGATGATACCACATCTAGATTTCAGACCTTGGTGCTTTTGCTCATACTGTATATTCTGCCCACATGACACTTCCCTCTCTGCCTGGAAAATTCCCATTTCCTCTGTCAGAGTTAGCTCTTTGAAGCCATTCTTGACCTCTCTAAGTTCCACTTTCTTTGTGACCATGCTATGTTTTGTAGCATCACTATTAAATCACTTGTTACATTATATAGCTTTTTTTTTTCATAAACTAGTGTTTCTACTGTGAGCTGCGTGGGTGGAATCTTAATTCTTTCTCTACTTCAAGCCTATTACAACATTTGACACGTACAGTAACTGGTTTTATCTGTGGATAATATGTTTCCTAAATGAATATAAAACCAGGCTTACGAACTTTCCATAAATTGTGGCATATCTAAATGGATGGAACCACTAGTAGATTTTGGTTTAATCTATCAGCATCAGATTTTGAGATGAAGCTAATCATCATTGATTCTTATCATTGACGTATAAATACGACAACCGTCAGTGTTTAGTGAAAGCAGACACAAAATGAGCCCATTTATATTGCAGTTCTCCAAACTACTGTAACTGGTGCTATCTGGAAACCTCCGTTCAGTGTCCGTCCACACCAACCCAGCAAACTAGTCCACCCTCCGAGGTTAACAGAGTGCCAGGTTAGACACACGGTTACCAGTCTTGGATCTTCCACTGCCTTTCCTTTAAGACCCCACAATGCTTACACATGGTGCTTTGCTCCACAACAATTCCAAGTAGAACTTGACTCAATCTCTCGCTACTTAGTTGATTTACTTCATTGATACACAAATTTCCAAAAATATGCATAGTGTTGGCCTGTGCCCCATGGTCTGTACTCAAGAATCAATATTACCTTCACTTGGGTTTCTTTCCTTCCCATTGAAGTATCCAATTACTATTCCACAAAGGAAAATCTCTCATGGAGTTAAAAGGAGGTTGAATGGTAAGTAGCCCCTCAAATGTCTGTTACAGGACTGAGAATCAGATCAACTTTATCTTTCTTACATTTGAATGAACTGAAGGGATTTGGATTCTGAAGTAGGCCTATTGTAGTTAATATAGGGCAAATTGCAACCATAGTTCTCCATGAAATTGCTCTTTGTCAGACTCTACGTAGTTTATTTTCTCTGACTGAATTGCCAGGGCCTTGAGAAGAGCAGTAAGACAAAATAATTTATAGGTGAAGTTTGTCTTCAACTGCTAAAGCTGGGTAATGTTTTCTAATCTCCACAGCCTTATTCCATATCTTGCTCATTGCTGTCAATCTCTTTCAATCTCTTTCTTGGAGTTTTTCTTTTTTTCTCCCTCCTCAGGTCCAGAGGGAGTTTTCTGATTAAGTAATACCGACCCATGCATCAGGCTATGAAAAGAGAACTTCAAAAAAAAGAGTGTTCCTTTCAACTTTCCAAAGAGGTGTTTTAGACAGAATAGATATTTTAAGCTATGTCTAGCACATAGTAGCTTCCCAGTAAAAAATATTAATTGAAGGAATAAAAGTAGGAAGGGAGAGGGGGCGCCTGTGTGGCTTAGTTGGTTGGGCTTCTGACTTTTGGTTTCAGCTCAGGTCACTATCTCAGGGTCCTGAGATGGAGCCCTGGGTAGGGAGGGCCTCCCTGTTCATCAGGGAGTCTGCTTCTCTCCTTCTCCCTCTGCCCCTCCCCCTACTCACTTGTGCTGTCTCTTTCTTTCTCTCTCTAAAATAAACAAATAAAATCTTTAAAAAAAAAAAAGTAGGAAGGGAGAGATCATCATAATGGATAATGGGCCATTAGGAGAGATGTTTTGGAGCAGACTATTCCTGTGAACTTATTTAGAGCTGGCTTTGTGTAAATGCAAACTCAATTCCATTGGTCCTCCTCACAAGATGGCTGTGGTCAAAGTTACAATTCCCTTTCCTGTTGGCTTAAATCAGAGTGGCACACTTGCAGAGAGTTTGGGTTGTAGTATGAGAGTGTGGCCCTCCAGATTCCCTATCCTTAATTTTTTGCAGATCTTATTCTTTTTAGATGTTCTTTGTTTAATGTCCTGTTTCATGTCTTTGTAGTGAAATAAACCCTTCCCCTGAGTTCTAGACCTGGCTCTGACAATTGGTTGTCGTGTGACCTTGGGTAAGTAACTTATTCTTTCTGAGCCTCAGTTTATCCATCAATATAGTGGGCACAAAAAAAGAACACTCCAAATCCTGACTTGACTTTTCTACTAGATTGGTGTGAGGCTCAAATAAAGTGATAAAAATAAAAGTGTTTTGCAAACAATGTGTTTTTCAAGTGTAAGGTATTATTAACTGAGGAGTTCCACATACTGATACCCAAAGTGTTCATGGTTCTATGCAAAGAAGTACCCTTGCTTTCTGTATAAACTATGTATATATAATATATATATACATATACATATTCCATTCCCACCTCTCCTCTCTTATTCTCTACAGAGTAAATAGTAACCATGCTAATGGATGGGAGCATAGTATATCTTTATCATTTCCTTTAAAAACTTTAGTGACAGAATTTAAATAAGCCAATGTTCAAATTGTCATGCAACCCCAAGCGTTAGTTCAAATGCATTTAGGAATTTCCACTATTTTTCTTTCTATTTTTTTCTGTTTTAGCCTTTCCTTCACATTTAGATTTCTTCTCTTCTCCATTTGCTAAACTGGCTGCCTTTCCCCCATCCCCATCCCCACCCCCACCTCACTTCTAAACCGGGTCCTCAGCACTCAGATTACCAGGCATGCTGTGCTCACATCCATCACATGAGGGTTCAGTCAGGCAGAAGAATAGGCATGTGGAGCTGGTTGGGAGCTACTGACAATGGGGATGAAGCCTGATTGGAGAAAACACAGTTCAAAGATTATCACCTGAGCACCATTTTCATACCACTTCAAGGTTCCTTGATGCATCAGGAATTAACCTTGATCAGAAGAAGTGATACAAAGTCCTGAACCTTTTCCAACCCAATGCCATATAAAATCTTAGAAACTCTCAGGATCTCTACAAAGGGCATTTCAGTTCTCCTGTGTCCCTGATTCATGACATAAGTTACCAATTGAATAAAATAAATTTATCAAATTGTCATATAGGCAATGGAATTTTGTAACCCAAAGAATTTGATTTCTTAATATATGGGTAATATTTGAAAATATTTTAAAGTGTAATAATTGAATCAAGTTTGTCCCAGAGATTCTGTTTCTCCTAGAAGTAAAAGTCTAATATAGAAAAATTAATATGCATATTTTGGAAAATCTTCCATATGTCGGGCTTATGTAGAGTTTAATAGAAAGGCATATTAACTACAAATTTCAAAATAAGCTGGTGTCCAGAGGGAAACAATAATTTCTTTGATTTTGTTTATAGTTTAATAAGGGTCAGTATCACCCTCTAATCCCTCACTCCAGCCACCTCTCTCTCTGTGTCTTTCTGTCTCTCAGTCTCTCTTTCTGTATCTCTCTCTCCACACACACATACACATACACACACACTATTATTTATGTGTACTTTGATGGGGTATAAGTAACAGAAACCAACTTTAAGTTTATGAAAGGGATCTATCAAAGGGAAATTAGATATCACACAAAATTAAGAAGTTGAACAGCCAAGCTTATAGAAACCAGAGTAGATCTGGGAACCAAAAGAGCAGGAGTTCATAGACTTTATTTCTGGAGCACTGAATTCAAAGCACTCGGTTACTAATCACCTTGTCTTCTCTATCTCACAATTCAAAATTCTAAATGAGAGATAAATATATATATGTATATATGTGTGTGTGTATATATATCATCTGTTCGTATTCAAAGGGAGAGAGGATACAGAGAGAGAATGAGAATGAATGGATCCAGTTGGTCCTTCTTGTATCCCCTAGTTAACAGACCAATTATCTGTCATTGGAGGAAGGGCCAAGTCACACTCCAGATGATTTCTGGAGGCCCACACCTGTGAATCTAGTAAGAGAGTAAATTGGCTGAGAAAGAGTCTCTGGTATGTACATGTATATGTGTATAATAGGGTGGCTACCCAGATCAGGGGGGACAGACCTCAGATGTGGTGGATCACTAATTTTTCCCATTGGTTGCTTTCTGTTTGTCCTGTATTGCATATTCCTCTTACTGGTAGGGTTGTCATCCCTGATGATTCACAAAGGAAGCAGTAACCACACAGATAACTGATCCCATAAAAAAGAAAGGTTAAGGCAAATCACCACACCTGGAACTGATAAGTGCTGGATTTTCAAGCCAGGAGCTGAACTCTGGCAAGTACTACACTTCTAAGAGGAATACTAGCTACCATATATTCTTGCTAATTTCACGTAGGGTAGCTTTGCTCTAGTTTTTCTTTTTTAGTTTTTGGGGTCCATTTCTGCAAAAGGATTGGGCAATAATAGGTCTAAAACATCTCCCTTGGATTTGTATCAGAGAAATGCTACCCCTTGATATTAGTCATCTCATTGTGAATGTCCTTGAATTAATTCCAGCAATAATCATCATATTTATCTATTTTTAGCAAATTGGCACTTTCTAAAATATTGAGCTGTTGTCTGCATATGCACTAGTTTGCTCTAAATGTAGAATTTTGGTAATTAGCCTTACATCCATTATTTATAATCCCAGTTCCAATAACTATTCAGAAAGTGTTATTTTTAAATGAAAATTTGAAAGACCCTAATATCTTCCCATTAATGACTATATAAAAGAACTAGTTGAGGAAAGTAAAAAATAAATTAATTAAATGATCTCCAAAGGTTAAGCAATAATTGGCTGCTTCAGAATCTAAATATAAATGGCTTCAGAATCCCTTAGCACAACTAGCCTAGAAACTGGCCCAGAGTAGGAGCTATTAGAATGCAAATCCTCTTTCCACTCTTTGTTTTGGTTCAGAAACCAATTTACCTGGTTGGGGTATAAAATGAGAAGTAAAATCTCCTAATCGCCAAACTAGATCCTTAACAGCTATTCCAAAGATGCCTTCCACAGTTCCATCTAAACTCCAGTAGGGGCAATTGTCTCCATTATTTACCTCCCCACCCCACCAATCAAAACAGAATTACTTTAAAAAGAAAATTCTCAATTTCTGATAATTAAATTGCAGTTAAATTTCTGCATGTCGTATTGAAGGCAGCTCAATTTAGCTCTTCAGACTCTTACATGTAAGGCTGGGGGTGGGGTAGCAATAGGCTTTGGGTATGATTTGGTGGACATTGCATTTGAAAGTCCTTTCTCTTTAAATCACTTTTAAAAAGGTGTTATTTTATTTGAGGGATATAAATTAATAGTGAGACTTTATAAGTGACCCATCAACAACTTAACCCCGTTTCATCTTTACCTAGGCATTTGGAGAATTTTTCTTCATTTTATTAGATTAATATTTCTCAAAACTTCTGAGACTTTCAAAAGGAAGGAGAGCATAATATCATCTCATTTAAAAAAACATTCGCTTTTTGTTTAGTCAGATCTGACATGGGGGTTTGGTTTATTCAAAGGTATTTTGTTCTGAAGAGTACCTTTTGCAATCTTCGCTTAACCTTACATCTCAAGGACTTGTTTACTCAGATCACCTGGGAAGGCTACTCTGGAGAAATCAGGTTGGTATTTAGTATTCATTTGAATAAGTCTTTCATGCTAATATAAATTCAACGTACCTCATGGCTTTGATTGCCTTTGATTGAAAGACACTGGAGTGATAGCTTTTGATAACTCAGCCAGATTTGTGCTCCATACTGAGAGCTGTATAGAAAACATGAAGACCTAGTTTCTTGCATATTCTTTCTTCCATCTTGAACTTTATACCTCACACCTCTGGGGTGAAACCAGTATAGAGGAGGAAATGAAGATTACTGTAATTGAAAAGGGAGGAGGAGCTGTAAAACAGAATTACTCAGCTTGGAATTGGGCCATAACCCTCTAGTAAAAACTGTCATGGGAACTTTAATGACCATAGATGGCTCCGACTTTACTTCTGAACGTCAGCTGGAAGATGCAATAAGCCCACAATAAGCGCAAGAACATGCGTATTCAGGAAAGAATCCAAGAAGTTTGGGCATTAGTATACTTAAGTATATTCAAGCACACTCAGGACCAAATTCAGGTTTATCCTCATTTAAGCAGGAAGAAACTATTGATTCTTTTTTTTTCTTTTTTTAAGATGTTATTTACTTATTTGAGAGAGAGAGCAAGAGTGAGCCAGAGTATGCACAAAGGGGAGGAGCAGAGGGAGAGGGAGAAGCAGGCTCTCCGCTGAGCAGGGAGCCCAATGTGGGGCTCCATCCCAGGACCCTGGGATCATGACCTGAACCTGAGGCAGATGGTTAACCGCCTGAGCCACCTAGGCACCTGAAACTATTGATTCTTGACTTAAAAAAGAAATGCAGATTTGGTCATCACAGGTATTGTCCTATTTTACACAAGACTATATCTTTCAATACTTAAGGGTTTTTCTGCAGGGCTCTCCAGTTCTATGTTATCATTCTAGTGACATTGGAAACTGGCTGGTGAACAAACTGAAATTTATTTTAGTAAATATATTTTATCAATATTGTTGCTTTGACTGAACTTGGGTATATTGTAAAAATCCATCCATAAAGAACCAAACTATAAGAACCATAGGAAAACCAATAGAAAACTTAACTTTCCCATAATCCAAGATTTTCAGATACTAGAAATATTTTTTTCCTTTTTTTTATTCTTCGTTGGTGCCTCAGAAAGTCTCATGTTAAACTAATTATCTTCTCCCTAGATTAGAACTCTGACTCCTCTAATGTTGATAATATCTTTGAGATACACCAGCACATTCCCACTTTCCCAGCTCATAACCTGGGAATAACTGATTATTCTTCCTTCCCTTGCAAAAGCCATAGTATTTGTTACGAAATTCTACTTGCAGTATCTTTCACATCTGTCCTTTCCTTCTTCTGCCAGCCTTTTACAACCAGCAGTCTAAAAGACAACCAAGCCCTAAGGCCCATGATTGTACATAATGAACTAACCTCTTTCCTGTGCATCTAGACTGGTACTGGTAATACATCATCCTTGTGAGAATAGAGAAGATCGTCACTCAACTCATGTATTTGTTTTCTATGGTTCAGATGAGAAGCTCCGGGTGAGAGAGCCTGGATAGTCACTAAAATTCCTTGCTTTTGGCATTGGCTTTGCCCACTGCCTGTTGGTAATCTTATATGTGACTCCTCTTTTTCTCAAAATGTCAACAGTTTTTCTTTGTTTACAGTGTTAATTCCAATTTATTAATTTATGATTGTTTCTAAGGGCTCCTCAGAATCTGGAACCAGTCTTTTATTCTTGCCTTGCCTTCTACGGCTTTTGCCATTGACTAGGCTTGTGAGTTTAAACAAATTTAATCTCTCTGAGTTGTCTTCTTTAATATAAAACAAGAATATTAGACTAAGTTGTGTCTAAGGCCTTCGAACTTACAAAATAACATGTTCTGTAGCTAAGCTTCCTCTCCACTGTGGCATCCTATCCCAGCCAGACTTAATATGAATTTAAGTATTAGTTCCCTTGCACTTTTGTTCATTGTCATTCCCACTACTTTCTAAGTCCCCTTTCTGCCTACTTCAGCCTCACCCAACCTGAGTCCTGAACGAAGAGTTCTCTCATTTTGAAGGCCTTTCTGACTACCACAGTTCTGTGTGACTTCTCCCCTGTTAGATCTTCAGGAGCATATGCTATATACCACCTGTCCCATTTCTTCAGCATACATTAAACAGAGCCTTAATTAATTGGCCATGTGTGTTTATATGTACCTGATTTCTCCCAACTAGTTACAAACTCTTTGAAGGTAAGTTATTAAGTTCAGTGTCTGGTTCAAGAAACACATATTGACTGAAATCTTGATATCTGCTCTTCAGTAGTTCTGCATTAGACTGCAGTATGCAATACAAATAGTAGTCTCAGTAAACTCTGGGAAAAACAAGTGGAGCTGTCATTTAGATGTCTCACTGGGACATCTAAAACCATGAAACATGTCTTCTCTCTTAAATATCTTTACTTTCTTGGCTTCTACAATGCCTGTTTTAGCTGCTTTTTCTCTCTTGCATCTTTGGTTGTATATTCCTTATTTCCCCCCACCCTTGGCTCCTCTTTCTCTACTAACTGAAAAGGTGCTGTTACCCAGCCTATTGTCCTTATTCTTGTATGTTCTTCCTCAGCAGAAGCTCCATGAGTAATCTAATTCATGCCCACAACTCCTACGTGGGTAGTGGGTCTCAAATTCTCTAGGTTCTCCAGTCAAACCTACCTCGTGGGGTCCAGACCTTTATATCTAACTCTCCCCTGGAAATCTTCTGATGGCCAACAGGATCCCCAATCTCAGCATACCTTAAAGATTAATCATCATTTGTTGTCCCCAGATCTCTTTTCCTTTCTCATCTAGTCATTTAAAGGGAAACAGAATCCTGATTCATTTCTCCCATCTCTCTTTTATCATTAGATGCTACTATTTTTTCCAGTTTCTATAAGTAAAAAGCCCCTTTCATTCTTCCTTACCCTCACTTTCTACCTCAAAAATATGTCTTGGCTCTGTCCACTTTTCTCCATTTCCTCTGTCATTGCTAACCCACTCATCTCCTCATCTCTCATGGAGACAAATGCAATAGCTTTGGGCTCCTGGGTGGCTTAGTTGGTTGGGCATCTGCGTTCGGCTTGGGTCATGATCCTGGGGTCCTGGGATTGAGTCCTGCATCTGGCTCCCTGCTCAGCAAATAGTCTCCTTCTCCCTCTGCCCTTACCCCCACTCAGGCGCTGTCTTTCTCTCTCTCTTTCTCTCTTGCAAAACTAAATAAATAAAATCTTTAAAACAAACAAACAAAAAACTCAAATGCAATAGCTTTCCCTTCTAATCCCTTTCCTTAAACCTCAATCTCTTACAATTGTTCTCTCCTCAGTAGCCAGAGTGGTCCTTTATAAAGGGTCTATCAGATCATGTGACTTTCCCACTTAAAAACTTTTGATAGCTTTTGGAGTGCCTGTGTGGCTCAGTCAGTTAAGTGTCTGACTCTTGATTTCTGCTCAGATCATGATTTCAGGGTCTTGAGATCAAGCCCACATCAGGCTCCGTGCTGGTTATGGAGCCTGTTTAAGATTCTCTCTCTTTGGAGTACCTTGGTGGCTCAGTTGGTTAAGTGGCTGCCTTCCGCTGAGGTCCTGATCCCAGGGTCCTGGGACTGAGCCCCACATCAGGCTCTTTGCTCAGTGGGGAGCCTGCTTCTCCCTCTGCCTGCCACTCCCCCTGCTTGTGGTTGCTCTCTCCGCTCTCTCTCTGTGTCAAATAAATAAATAAAATTAAAAAAAAAAGATTCTCTCTCTTCCTCTCCCTCTGCCCCACCCCCCCAATCACACTCTCTCTCTCCAAAAAAACAAAAACCAAAAAAAAACCCCACTTTTGAGAGCTTTCCATTCCACTTAGAATCAAAACCAAACTCATTATCACCAAGGCTTATAAAAATATACTCTTGGTCGCCAAGTCTACTGGACTTTTATTTTTAAAACTCATCACACAGCATTCCTTCTTCAAGGCTTTGCATATATTACTCCCTCTACCAGGAATGTTCTTTGGCCTTTACTTGAGAGGTCTGTCGTCTCTGGCAAATACCTCTGAGTGGTGTCCAGGAAGTCACTTTCTAACACATCACCCAACTTCTTTTATTTTCTTTTTAGGATTGCCCTCAATCTGATTTTTTTAAAAATGTTTACTCGTTAAATTTCTGGTCCCTGCTTATCTCTTTAACCTTCAAAATCTCCCCCTCTTCATATCCTACACTCCATTGCAATTGTATAATTTCATGGAATAACCCATATTATTTCATCTTTTCCTTTTCCTGAACACTGCTCCTTTTGCCTGGAATGTCTTCCTTTCTCTTCTTTTTATATAACACATTTCTTTTTTTTTTTTAAGATTTTATTTATTCGACAGAGAGAGAGACAGCCAGCGAGAGAGGGAACACAGGCAGAGGGAGTGGGAGAGGAAGAAGCAGGCTCTCAGAGGAGGAGTCTGACGTGGGGCTCGATCCCGGAACGCCGGGATCACGCCCTGAGCCGAAGGCAGAGGCTTAACGACTGAGCCACCCAGGCGCCCCTATATAACACATTCTAATTTATTTCCATAATGTGGCTGGAGTGGTTTTCTTGTGGAGACTCTTCATCCTCCAGGCAGATATGATGATCCTCTCCTTTCTGCCATTGTTGTGTTAGTATATATTTGTGCTACAACTTTCAACAGACTTTATTTTAAATATTTATTTACATGAATGTCTGTCTCTTTTACCAGGAGCTCCTTTAAGGTAGTAATCACGTTTTGTTTATTGCCTATATATAGCCCTAGTTCAAAGCTTGCACATACTAGGCTCCCATTAAATAAAAGTTGAGTAAATAGAGCCTATACAAATGGACAAATATCAGTGTCTAGTGAGTAGTATGTGATGGCAAAATTTGGTTAGCTCTATAGCAAAAGTCTTCTAGTTCCCACCGATCAATCATGGAATCTGCTCACTCTAGCACAGTTTCTAATGGGGCATCTAATAGATATCTCACAGAGCTAAGACCACACAGACTTGGATTTCACCCAAGTGGTGCCAGCTAGTTGCTTCGGGAAATAACAGGTACCATTTTGTAGAGAGATACTTCCACATTGACAGGAAGACAGCCATACTTGACACTATGAACTTCTTAAGATCTGGGCTAAGGATGATAGCCATTTAAAATATATTGCTATAGTCTTTTTAACCCATTAATCTGCCTCCTAAGCCTAGTGCTAAATATCAGCCCTTTACTAATACCTAGGACTGGTGTCTTCCGGTACTGCTCCCACAGGAATCTTGGTGAGGTTTCATATCCTTCCTCTTTGTTAATGATCTGACCTATATATCTGTATGTACATGTACACATACTCCTTCTCCTTTCACTCTATTAAATTTCTAGTTGCAAAAAAAAAAATCATGTTTAATTGTTTTTCTTGGTCCCTGTATATGTGCTTCCATAAACATCCATCTGTCTGATATTGTTGTATTTATCCCCAAACTGGTAAACAAATGGAAAGATACTAGTCCATTTACCTACAGGGGAATTAAGAAACAAATGGTCAGGTAATCATTGAGTTAGCAACATCTACCTTATTTCTCTTACACAGAAAAATATGATTCCTTCTGGGGAATGGAGCTGCAAAGAAACAGCCTCTCCTTTGGAATTCTGGAGAGGGAGAAATATTTTTCAATTTAGTCTGTCTCCCTTTTTAAGAATGCTTATGAGAATCAAGAAAGGAGAAGAATGATCCATACATGGATCCATGGTCACTAGGGAAGGGGGTCTCTTTAAACCAAAGGTCACTTTAAAGGGGGGCATCCCTTTAAACCAAAGCTAAATAACATAGAGATTAAATATACATTTTTGGTCTGGAAAACTTAAACACTCTTTCAAATTTATTTCTTTAGGAAATTATATTCTAGGTATCAAGCTGCTAACTTACAAAACAAACTTTGGAAACACATCTCATTTATAGGTTGGGATAATGCTCACTATAAAGTCATATTTGGGAAGGACCAAAAGAAAATAATTTGCCTGCTTAGAGAATGGATGAACATACGGAAGGCAAGATGAAGCAGACTTCAGCTGAAAAAAAATGAGTCACTTTTCTCAGTTGTACATTTTTTATTTTGGTGATTATGTGGGAGGTGGAGAAGATGCTTGAGTAGTTTGGGTTGCTGAGAGAGTAGATGAAAGAAGCAAGTATTCAACATTGGAGAGGTGGGTTTGGTGGGATATGGTAGAACTTTGAGAGACCCACCATACATAGGTGGAGCAACTTGGAACCATTTCTAGAAGAGGATTCATTTTCCATCCCACTGACCTAGCCACATATTTTTTGCTTACACTTTCCACAGACTTTTCCATAGACTGTTCTCTCAACAGAACCCTTAATAGGGTGGGAAACCATTTTCACATCAAGGCTGCGGGCTTCTCAATTGATTTATGCCCAGAAACACTGCTGTGTCAGGCCACTATAAATTTTAAGTTGCCAGTAATTTTATCATACTCCAGGAATAGCCAAAAATTTGGGTTGTTCTGATTAAACCAAATTTCAGCCACATTGGAGATAAGGGAGTTTCTCTCTGGATTCCAGTGGAAGGTCTATAAGTCAGCCTTATGTTGGCACAAGAAGACTAGAGGATAGAATAATAAAACCTTCAAAGCATTCTGTACATACAAGTTTTTATTATCTCCTAACATTAAGTGGGCTATTTTCTCCACCTGAAATACTTTCTTTTCCTCCATTCTGCCAAACCATGTTCTGCCTCCAAAAATTCTGTTGAAATATCACCTCCTTTATAAAATCATTTCAGACATTTCTTCGTTCCCCATCTGGTTCCATACTGCAATCACTATAGTAACCTCCCTAGTAGTTCCTCCTCCCCATATTGTTTGTGTATATGGGTGTATGTTGCATAAATATACATATAAACATATATATACCCAGAGAAAGAGAGAGAGCATTTATATACATTTTATATGTGTATTTGTGTGTTGTCCTTTCCTGTTTCCCCACTGTTTCAGTGTCATTCCTGAGTTCTCTTTTTAGATTTCACAAGGCACTGTACAATATTTGCACATCCTGGGTCTGCAGTTTACCCCACTACCTTTTATTTAATCTCCCAGGAAAATTTTTCATCCTTTTTCACTATATGTCTGATGGTGACAATTATCATTGACTAGTAGAGCTAAAGGGATTTTACAGTTTATGTAGCTTGTTTGTTTATTTAATTTCTCTTTAGGCACAGAAACTTTTTGTCCCAGATATTTATCAGAATCCCAAATATGTGACACAGATAAAGGTGTTGTCGTGCCCAGAGTTTGGTGGCTCAGAGATCTGTCTTGTCAGCATCCCCCTCCTTTCTCTGAGGCCCCTCTGAGGAGCAGAGTTTTGGAAACACTCATCTATGTCCAGTCCTTGAGGGTGCAGATGTTGGGAGTTGTGTGATCAAGGTCATTCAGCACAGGAAGGGATGAGCAGAAATTCCTTCCTATATCAGTACTACTTCTTTCAGACAATGAAAGAGGATCACAAATTCCCTAAAGATTCTAAATTTGTGATGTCAGCATTTATGTGGTTCATCAATAGACAGGATTCTTCTACAAATGAAGACTAAAAGCTATTTTTCTCTTTTCCACCTTTTGACTCATTCATCTTATTTTTCAGTTAGTCTTCTTTATCAGGATGAATTTTGGGGGATAATATTTTCCTCAAATATTATATGGGTGTCATTCACTCATTCAACAGACAGTTATGAATCATGTACTAAGCCAGAAACTATGTGAAGTCCTGGAAATATAGAAGTAATTTTTTAAAAAGAAACACTCTCTACTCTCAAGTATAGTGTGGTAGACCTATGTGTGTCTATTTTAAAGTCTGTGTTCTAGAAAGTGCTCCTAAATAATTTTATTAATTTCAGTTGTATTTTCCTATTGCTCAGAGAAGCTTCCCATTATAGGAATAAACTAGTGTTTCTTATTAGATATGAGTACCCAACTTGCCTTGGAGGCCTAGAGGGTGAGTTTTGTGAATAAGAGAACATTCACAAGTATTAAGGCTGAAATGTCAGAACTCTAAAGGATTTTTAAGGATTACATGTGTTAATTCATGTAAAAGACTTAGAACTATACCTGGCATATATAGCACTTAATGTTAGCTATTGCTCATTATAGTTGATGTTGTTGATGATGATATTGTATCTGTATTAAATGAATCCTATGTCTCAGTATCTTTTGGTAGGAATTCTTCAAGGACTAGTTTCTGGACCTTGGGTTGTATGTGTATGCGTGCATGAGTGTGTACATGTGTGCATGTCTGAGGTTTAATAAACATACAATTGGTTAACTGAAAAGTGAGTTACTAATGTCACTGATTAGATTTTGTACACTCTGCACTCTCAGTGCTCTTTAGGGCTAATATATATTGGTTCTTAGAGTCTAGAACTCATAGATATAATTAGCCGGTCTTACAGATGTGGCCAATAAAATAGGAATAGAACTTGGAGCCTGCCTCACACTTAGAAGCTAAAGCAGCCCATCATTTCCAGGTAACTGGAATGGGAGCATCTCAAGATCTAGACTTAGACATTTTGAATCTTCAAGGAACAACGCAAACATGCAGTGACAATTCTAAATTATCCTCAGTGGTGCGGGCATCCAGGGTCTGTTGTGCTGTGGTGCCCATACACTGATGTCCTAAGCAGTCGGTGGTCTTGGCTTATCTGTATTTCCTGGGTTCAGCTTGCTTCCTGCCTGTTTTTCAAGTCGCATTCTCTGTCTTTCCCATTAATAATGTCAGCTCCAATATTGTCCTAATGCAGTCTAGTTTCTACTCCTTGCACCCCAGAATTTGATGCCACCCAATACTCAAGAAATCAGGCCTGAGCTACTGTTTTTCTCCTGTATTACTCCAAGAGCCTCGGGATTTCTCACTCATTGTTCCTTCTGCCTGAAATGCTTTGTTCACACCTATTCTCTTGATTCTCTTCCTGACTTCCTTAGGGCTCTGCTAGAATCTCACCTCTGTAGATCTCATCATGGATATTTTCTCTCCTCACTCCATATAAAGCTGCATCCACTCTGACACTCCCTTTCTGGCCCCTTTGATACTTTTCATTTTTCTCGCTAGCCCTGGTATCCACCCAAGGTATTTATTATTATCGGCTTATCCCCCGGGGGCATGTAAACTCCCTGACTCTTCGTTGCTCATATCTTCTGACACCTAGTACAGTGCTTGGCACTTATTAGATGCTCAATAAATATTTCTTGAATGAATGAATGAATGAATTTAAATTCTGCTCAGATGCAATAACAATGAGCTAAAAATGTGCTATAGCTAATATGCCCATTCCACCTTCCTCCATGTCTTTCTTGATTTCTGTCTTTTAATCGTGACCAGCAGCATCCCATATAGGTCTTTCTGCCTGTCAGTCTCAGACACGTGATACGGTAGATTTGCTAAGAATAATGGAAGAGAAATTTCGTCCTGCCTACTACTACAAAATGCTTATTTATTTCTTCTTTTACATTTTAATTGTTTAAATATTTGGGGAGGATTTTCCTGCTGTGGTAAATTTATACTGATTAAATTGTCAAACGTGATGGTATTAGTTATTTATGTGTTGTGGGTGCTGTAAGGGAAATGCTTGCTTTTGCCACTGGCACCATCTGGCTTTGACTGATTATTGTATTTTACCTGATAGTCTTTGGACAGGACTATCAGGGTGATGAATGGGTGAGAGTGGGAAGGGTTCAAACATTGATTGAGAAAGGATAACAAACCTGTAGCAGTAAGTCAGACACCATGAGGCATTCTAAACACTGAATAAGATAGAACATCTATTGCATGTCTTATTTGCATTCCAGGTTAATCTTCAAAGAGCCAACATGGCAAAAACATTCCAAGAT
Source organism: Ailuropoda melanoleuca (assembly GCF_002007445.2). Taxonomy (NCBI): domain Eukaryota; kingdom Metazoa; phylum Chordata; class Mammalia; order Carnivora; family Ursidae; genus Ailuropoda; species Ailuropoda melanoleuca. The sequence goes on from NC_048218.1 coordinate 58,425,472, forward strand.
AAAAATAGCAAGATCTTCTAGAAAAGATTCAAGTTGCAAAGAAAAAAGAAAAATCCTTTATGGTTACTGAGTATGCCATGACTCCACATGATAATGGCTGTAGCTAGAGTTCTGTGTATATCTTTTAATAGCATTGGTGACTTATAAATGGATATTTTTTTAAATGAACCTTTTAAAGACATCCCAAGACATTCTAAGAAGAAATTTGATTTGTAGGAATTGAAGATTAAAATGTGTAATGGCAAATGGCACCATGTCAGCCACTGAGTTCTGTGGTTATAAGCTGATCTTGAATTAAAATCTAGTCCCCCACTGGCATTCTCAAAATCCAGTTTTCATCAGAGGCTTTATTCCAGACAGAAGTATGGTGATAACTCTGCTAATGTAGGGTGTCTTCAGCCTACCTGGATCCATCTGACAGTCTTATCGAAGCAGGAAGCCTAAAGAAGCTATTATTTAATCTTTCATCTTTCCCCAGAGAAAGATATCTTTAAGGCACATGTGTGGCTGGTCCCTATATTATTTTGGTTTATCAGTTGATCACTTAACCTCTTTCATAGTATCTCAATGCTAGAAGATATTTTAGAAGTCAACTCATCCATAAATCCTTCATTTATTCATCAGGAAATATTTATTGAGTGCCTACTACAAATTAAAAGATGTAGACTGAATATATGAATCAGATATGGCTCTCCCCTCTATGGAATTCATTAATTCCTCCTCATGATATTCTTGTTAGGTTGGAGTTCAGCCTTTGCTGGAGTATCTCTAACATTTCATGTGTTGCTGTTCATTTACAACACTCTTCAAATGAAAGAAATTAGGTTAACCTCACTTACAAGTGTAGAGAGGCCCAACTAAAAATGTTCTTACCCCTCATCATTCAAAAAGTCAGATGCAGAAATCAAAGGAGAGTCTTCAAAGCTCTAACCAGTTAATTTAGTGACCTCTTTTACCTTTTAATTCTTGTCTTGGTCCTGTACCTAACCATTCTCCATACTCACCCAGAGATGGGAGCCAAATACTACATTTGGATATTTGTAATCCAATGAGTATTAGTCTCCTGTTACCACAAAGAATATCCCCAACCCTCTTAATGTATTGCAGAACACTTTCCCTTCTTACTGAATGAAGCCTCATTAACTCAGATTAGTTTTATTTGCATAGATAAATTAAGTTTTGGAATAAATCTACAGTATTAAAATGAAATTCCTACATTTGTAAAATGTTTAGAGACATCTCAAGAAAAACATTTCTTAAGGCTTTTCAGCATTGGCCTTGGCAAGAATTAAGCCATTAAGAGTTCCCACAAAATGAAAAGTAAAATGGCATGCAAACACATACATATACACACAAAGCTCAAAGTATGGAATTTTAGGGATTATTGAGATTTCTAGTTTGGGTCTAAGGTTATGGTCAATTGTCACTTATCAGAACGTTGGTTCAATAATAATTTAGAAGAATTAAACATTGGACTAACTCTTAAAATTTAAAATATGATTCTAAAACCAAAGCATATTAAATTATGCCTCTTGGTAAGATTAAACCATGATTTCAGATTCTCCTAATATTTCCTCACTGTCAGGGTCCAGAAACTCAGGGCCAAGGGTAAGTCAGCCTTAGATAAACAGATTGTCTGGCCTAGGCCACCAATCTGTCCAACATTTGTGACCTATAAAGATTTTTTCCTGCAAGCAGCTCTGCTTATGCCAACTGTTTATATGAACAGTGGAAACTTCCAATGCTGTCATTCCCAGGTTTGCTTAGCTTATACAACTAATTACTACTGTACTGGATCATTCTTTCTATCTTTCTTTAACTTTTTTTTTTTTTTTTTGCTATGTATTGAAGCCAAGAAGGGCTCAATTAACCTATGCCTTTTGGTCAAAGATGGAAGTCAAAGAAGAAGACCTCAAGATTATAGTGTTCAAGGTTGTATAGTACGCCTTGGTCATGTAGCAAGGACTTAGGGATGGTTGCCGTAGGTGGAGATTCAGAAAGGGTATAACGAGAGAGAGGGAAAGAGAGAGAGACTGAGTACATGCTTCAAATTATTCTGAAGAAATGGAAAACTGTAGAAATAATTCAAGACAAAGGAGGGAAAGCTCAACAGGTATCTTGGATTAAACATAAGCCCTCAGAAATATTTGTGGTGCCCTAAGTAGATTGTCATTTCTTATAGTGAAGATAAAATCAGGAAAAACCCTAATCACAAGGGACCTTTCCATTGAGACTCATTTGCAATTTGACACCATATTATCTGTTAGAAATCCCTTCTCACATTGTTTTATATATTAAGTATCCTTTTTCCAGAAAAGTAACAACCAACTTGTATTTACTGAACCCCTGCTGTGGGCCTAACTCTATGAGGACATATTGTAATGGCCAAGAGAATGTAAACCTCACCATTAAGGAGAGGAAAGAAGACTGATGTTTAAGAAATATGTACAAACTGAGGAATGACAAGGAATGACACTCTTGAAAATGATGAAATAAAGCAGTCTGTAATTAAAGGATACAGGTGTTATGGCAGGTCCTTGTTGGAAGAGGCAGGGGAACATGAAGTATTTAAGGATGGGAAAAGTAGAGAGTGGTCGAGATGAGAGAGGAGAAATAGTGTTCCAGCTACATGGGATGACAGAGCAAATGTTGGAGCTTTGAGGGGACTATCCTGAGAAAAGTGAAGAGTGTTTGATGGTAAGAAGTAGGGGGGGAAATAGGTGTGTAGATGAAGCCTAGCCAAAAAGAAAAATTGGCCTGTTCTGGTAAGAAATTTGTGTCATCAGCAGCTTTTGGCTAAAAGAGTAACATGATGGAAGAGGTATTTAGGGCACATGTGCGTGCAGTGTTGCCTGGGGAGATTGGAGGCAGGAAGGTAAGTTCAGAGCTCAGTACTTTTTTCATATATGAGTAGGGAAATGAAACATTCAACTGGGGTGTTCTTAGGTGGAATTGAAATATAAAGCTGATTGTGCCCTTTTGAGGAAAATGGACCAATTTCAGAGGCTGGGGGCATGAAGCAAAGTCTGTGTCAATGCATGTGGTCTGTGACTCTTCCTATTCATCGGACCAGGTGACAGGTGGCATAGATAGTATGACAAAGCAAGTCATAAGAGCAGCCCTTATTTTAGGCAATTACTCTGGGCCCTCCTACGAATCTACTTGCTCCTCATTTTCAATTTCCTAGTTCTTGGATCGCTAGCTCTATTTCCCACCCTTAATTTCTGTTTCTGACCCCTTACTCTATCAGGCATTCCTTCTTGGCCTGAGATTGGGGTTTTCCTTTACTGGCCTCTCAGTCCTGCTTTCTTCTCTGGCCTTGGAGACCATTTCTAACATTGAACTTCATCACCCACTTCAAATCCACTGAACCCTATAACCCATGCCAATGCCCCTAACTTGCTCTGTGATGGGTAGAGAAATAAAATATGACTGTAAGATTTCCAGCTTAGATAAGTAGAGTGGAAACACTACTGGCAAAATTGATAAACTTGAAAGTTAAGAGCTGGTCTGTTAAGGAAGACTGTGGTTTTGAGTTTCAGCATGGGTTGTACGAGTAAGGTATCCAGAAATAAATGCTTAATTGGAGATTCAGAAATGGTAGGAGAGGAGACAGGGGCAATGACTCAAAGGTTGATTGAAAGCTTATTTAACTCCATGGGCTTCAGTTAAGAGAGAGTTAGAAAAAGAAGAGCTGAGGGAAAGACTTACTCTCCCTTCAGTGGCAGAAGATACTTCATTAAAAGAAAAGAACAGGGGCATCTGAGTGGCTCAGTTGGTTAAGCTCAGTTGGTCTTTGGCTCAGATCATGATCCTGGGATCCTGGGATGGAGCCCCGTGTTGGACTCCCCGTTCAGCTGGGAGTCTGCTTCTCTCTCTCCCTCTGCCTCTCCCCCCACTTGTGCCTCTCTCTCTCTCAAATAAATAAGTAAAATTTTAAAAAAGGCACAGATGAGTTAGTAAAAACTAGCTTACAGAATCAAAGAGGCTAGTAAGGAGAAAGTTCCAAAATAGAATGGTCAACATGGCTAAATCAGAGCGATAAAGAAGGATGAGAATGGAGAATAGACCACTGCATGTGGGAGGACCATTGATAGCCTCCAAGTGGGCAATTTAGTAGAATGGTGAAGATGAGAGCCAGATTGTAGGGGCGTAGGAGTGGATTGAGGTGGAAGAAATACAGTCAATTGGCAGAGACCACACAGAAGAAATTTGGCACTGAACCGAGGGAGAGAGATGAGGTTGTAGTAAAAGCGTGCTATTTTTTGAGTTAGGGAGAGACCTATGTTAAAGCAGAGAGAGCAGGAGAGAAGGGAAGACTGAAAAGCTAATGTCCAGAAGGGTTCAAATTCCTAAATTTCAAGAGGGTTCCCTGTGGAGAAATATCCTTTGGAATAAAAAGGAAAAAGAAGAGGATGAGAGATTTGTTTGGATGGGGATGGTGTATATTCAGGGGATCCTCTCAAAATTCTAACACCCCTTCCTTTTTTTCTCAGTGAAGAACTTCAGTCAGTTGCTCAGAGTAAAAATCAGAAACAAACACGGTCAGGAGAGCTTTCTAAGCAACAAGAGTGAGTTAAGCAACATGTTCCCCAGTGGTTTATGGGTTTGCATCACCTAGAGATTTTTAAATGCAGTTTTCTGGAGGAGAGACTTCTTTTACAAGCTCCTCAGATGACTCTGAAGCATGTGAGGTCAGGAGCCAGTGCCTTACAGAGGGGTGGAGCCATCTTGAAAATACTGTGAATTTAGGAAGCTAACAAGAAGCTACAATGTCTCTCACCCTGTGGCCATTTTAATCTTCACAATCCTCAGAGTGCTTCCTTCACTAGGGGTATTTATATGGGAAAGAGTGGAACTCATCCCAGCATACACTGGCAAGAGCTCTTGGCTAGATCCATAGCATCTAGGAAAGTGCTAAGGTGTATCTACAACCAAGAAGAAAACCTCAATACTAATTATGTACACACTTTGCTTATAGAGGCTGGTTTTCACTGATCAGCTTTCTCCTCCTGTCTCCTATATACAGATATCCCCCAGAACAAGGTCGTAGTCTTTCTGACCTTTTATTTATTTTTTTTTATTTAATGATTTTTTTAATTATATTATGTTAGTCACCATACAGTACATCCCTGGATTCTGATGCAGTTTGATGCTTCATTAGTTGCGTATAACACCCAGTGCACCATGCAATACGTGCCCTCCTTACTACCCATCACCAGTCTATCCCATTCCCCCACCCCCCTCCCCTCTGAAGTCTTCAGTTTGTTTCTCATAGTCCATAGTCTCTCATGTTTCATTCCCCCTTCTGATTACCCCCCCTTTCTTTATCCCTTTCTTCCCCTACCGATCATCCTAGTTCTTATGTTCCATAGATGAGAGAAATCATATGATAATTGTCTTTCTCTGCTTGACTTATTTCACTTAGCATTATCTCCTCCAGTGCCGTCCATGTTGCAGCAAATGTTGAGAATTCGTTCTTTCTGATAGCTGAGTAATATTCCATTGTATATATGGACCACAGCTTCTTAATCCAGTCATCTGTTGAAGGGCATCTCGGCTCCTTCCATGATTTGGCTATTGTGGACAATGCAGCTATGAACATTGGGGTGCATATGGCCCTTCTCTTCACTACATCTGTATCTTTGGGGTAAACACCCAGTAGTGCAATGGCTGGGTCATAGGGTAGTTCAATTTTTAACTTTTTAAGGGACCTCCACACTGTTTTCCAGAGTGGCTGTACCAACTTGCATTCCCACCAACAATGTAGGAGGGATCCCCTTTCTCCACATCTTCTCCAAAAATTGTTGTTTCTTGCCTTGTCTATTTTTGCCATTCTAACTGGCGTAAGATGGTATCTCAGTGTGGTTTTGATTTGAATTTCCCTGATGGCTAATGATTTTGAACATTTTTTCATGTGTCTGTTAGCCATTTGTATGTCTTCATTGGAAAAGTGTCTGTTCATATCTTCTGCCCATTTTATGATTTGTTTATTTGTTTCTCGTGTATTGAGTTTGAGAAGTTCTTTGTAGATCTTGGATACCAGTCCTTTATCTGTGGTGTCCTTTGCAAATATATTCTCCCATTCCGTGGGCTGTCTCTTAGTTTTTTTGACTGTTTCCTTGGCTGTGCAGAAGCTCTTTATCCTGATAAAGTCCCATAAGTTCATTTTATCTTTTATTTCTCTTGCCTTTGGAGATGTGTCGTGAAAAAGGTTGCTCTGGCCGATGTCATAGAAGTTGTTGCCTATGTTCTCCTCTAGAATTTTGATGGATTCCTGTCTCACATTGAGGTCTTTCATCCATTTGGAGTTTATTTTTGTGTATGGTGTGAGAGAGTGGTCAAGTTTCATTCTTTTGCATGTAGCTGTCCAATTTTCCCAGCACCATTTATTGAAGAGACTGTCTTTTTTCCACCGGATGTTNATCCACCAGATGTTTTTTCCTGCTTTATCAAAGATTACTTGCCCAAAGAGCTGAGGGTCTATTTCTGGGTTCTCTATTCTGTTCCATTGGTCCATGTGTCTGTTTTTGTGCCAGTACCATGCTGTCTTTGTGATCACAGCTTTGTAGTACAGCTCGAAATCCGGCATTGTGATGCCCCCAGCTTTGTTTTTCCTTTTCAACA